>NC_044053.1:6817708-7055208 GCF_902167405.1 Gadus morhua
GGTTGCCAAACTCTGACCAGGGGGGGGCGTGGCCGTGCCCCCCCCTGGTCCCCACGTGGCGACGCCCCTGTTGGATGGTAACTTCTATTTCCTTTTGTTTTCTGCAAGAACAAGGGTGCAGTAATTGCATATTTTTGCATTACCTTTAGTTGAACCTAACTATATTTGCATCAGCTCCCTGTAAATTCAGCATACACTAACAGCGCTGTAAGTACGTTTTAAATACATAATTAGAACAGTAATCAGGGCAAACAATAAAGCTAGACAAAATACATTTTGACATTTTTGATATGCGTTTACCAATCAAGAATGTCTGTATTGGAGATAAGTTATTTTCCATAATGATTGCATGCTGTTGCCCAAACACAGAAGTCAAACACTGAGCCTCAATTTAACCAATGTTAGTGCTCAGTGACGAAGGTTATAAAAGACTTTCAAGGTCTTTATGTATTCATCACAAGGAAAACTATAAAGGCCCATATTAGAAAGTCCATGACTCCAGCGATGAACATAAAGTAAACCCAGAAACTACTCAGATATTAAAAACAGTCGGAACAGGGATTTTTGGTTCAAGTTCATTTGCTGAGGGGAGCAGCATTTTCCCAAATAATAACCATTATAATCTATGCCACTCATAAGTACTCTTCTTCAGGGAGGTTAGGAATGTAATAGCAGACCTGGCGATGTACAGGCAGGGACTGTCTTTCCGGGTGAGGCTTGAGTTTGTGGGGAGGGAAATTTGAATAGTTGGTCTTTTAATATATTGTTTTGTTTTAAATCGTAAGACCTGCATGTCCGGTCCTAGTCGATAGAGAAGGGAATGGCAATTTTATCTGTGATCGTTGTCGATTGTGTCAACATGAGTAAATGAGCGCATTGGTGCATATTAATCAGGTCATGGTTCAAGATCCTGATCAGATTTCCTGCAAAATTATTTCAAATGATTAAAATGTCCCAACAGTGCATAGCCACAATGCTAGCCCAACACACCTGACAAATCACCCAAACCACAGAAACGCCATTCACCCTCTGATAAGACAAATACACCTGCCTTCAAAGTCCAAATGACCCTTAACATCAAGAACAATCTTGTTTGAACAACAAGAACAAGCTTCCAAGATTTAATGTCGCCTTTTTTTGTGTTTGCCAGCTTTGTTTCACTTTATCAACCAGATGCTGAAGCAACATCTTTCAGCCAGTAAGCAAGCGGCAACTAAACAAATAACAGAAAGCCATCCGTGGAAGAATACATGTCGCATATACTGCAGTGCAGACTGTCAAGATGAAGGAAGGCGGTTAAGAAGTACAATGCATTTTGCCTCTTAAAAGCAACAGTAACACAATCCTGGCACAACTGTTAAGGGCCTTTATATCTTTCGGTCTCCCATGATTCGATTTAAATTCTTGGATTGCGGACTAGAATCAAAACTCTTCCCGATTCAAAAGGGATTCTTGATTCAGTACACAGGGTTGCTACTTTCAAGATCTACTCTAGTCCGCTGTGTGCTAAGAAAGGCACCGTGGCAAATGATGGCATTAAGGCAGAGTCAAATGTGCACAAGATTACGTTTTATTTACAGTTCTAAAAGGTAATATAAACCAATTGCCATAATGTAAACCCACTTATTATTTTTTTGGAAGTTGTGAATAGATTCAGAATCGTAGAAGTTAAGAATCGCCATTCTTCGGTAAATCCAAACACAAATGATCCCCCCGCCTACAACAGCACAAGCGAGTCACCAGCAGACCCTATTGTCCCCACGGCAGTTTAATTGTGTGTCGCTACAGCACGTCAAGACGCAGGTGAACCTTGCTCTCTCGCTCTAATTGAATCTTGCACGAGAACATCTGGAGAGGAAAATGATTGCACACTTATAAGCCGTTGAGGTAGGGGGCTGCACATATCCCCCTGTCTTGAAATTGATTACAAGGAGGGCTGAACGATTAATCGAATTTATACCGACATCGCAATGTAGTAGAACTCGATTTGCAAATTGGAAATTGATTTTTAGGATTTTTTGGGGGGATTTGTTCCAGTTACTGACTAGAGATCAGTAACAGATCCGTTTTTAACGATATATTGCTTGTTTAGTGAATAGACAGGACATAAAGATCTTTAAATAAATATGGCAAAATAATCGCAATTCGATTATTTCCTCAAATCGTTCGGCACTACAAGGAAAGGTTCACCAGCAGATGTCTAAAAAATAAGCCCCTTTCCATTCTTTAAACCACCCGTCCTGTTTGCCTCTGCTTTCATGTATTTTAGGAAGCATGCACCTTGGCCAGGGACTACTGATGAAAAATAGCCTCTTGGCTTCTCTGGCATTTTTTTACTGTGTGTATTTTTTTATTTTCCCTTTCCCTTCTCTCATATAAATGTTACTAAACTAAAGGCTGTAGAAATAAACCCTCAACACAAAAGTTAGCCATGGGAATTAAGTGGGAAACATAGCTTTGTTCATTCAACGCATGCAAGGCAGCCATCAACTGCCTTAAATCTGTGTCGTTACCGTGGTTAACGCATTTCCAATTGTACCCTAGCGTTATAATCTCATTCCCTAATCTAATCTTTGGCGCCAAAGCCATGCTCTCTCTCAGATTGTGAAGCACTGCATATGTACAGAGTCCTGTTCTGCTGTGATCTTTTCTCTCAAAATGCCACCATGGCGCCCATCTCCAAGGCAACCTTTCTGCTTCTGACATCATTAGCACTATTCTGAAGCCAATCAGAGAGGGGGAGAGAGAGGGAGGGAGACGAACAGAGAAAGAGAGAGAGCCTTCACACTCTGCATTGCTGTCGTACGATTCACAGGCAGCTGTAATCTGTGTCATTATACAGTTTCACACAAAACATTAGCGCAGACTTCCAACACACCTTGAAGTTGTCCTTATGTGCTGTTTGGATGCTGCCTGCACATGTCCTGAACAATGTGTTAACGCATTTGCATTTGCAAACTGTGTATTTATATATATATATATATATATATATATATATAAAGGCTGCTTTCTGTTGTCCTGTTGATTTTTTACGGATTGAAAATGAAAAATATGGCATTTTTGAATTCTTTGAATTCTTTTATATTATATTACCCTTTTTATGTTTATAGTAGGCGATGAGACGAGAGTAGGGCATACTTCTGTCTCCAATTCTTATTTTTGGAATAAGCTCTGTCCGTGATCTAGGGCTGCTATTATTGGTTCACTTATCGGTTTTACTGAAACGTTGGAGTTTCAGTAAAACCGATTTTGAGTTTCATGGTTCACGTCAGATCCATGACTCACACTGGTCTAAAGGCGTCCCAGCGACGAGGTGTAGTTTTTGTTCAAACTTGCAACCTACCAGCCTCATTTGTGTTAAACCGTGGTAGGATTATCCCAGCATTAAATACTTCATTCATTCCTTTTTTTCATATATTCAGCTTTGTCTTCAAGCTGTTGAGGTGTGTTGCGATGTATTTCATGTATGATTGTGGTTATTGTTATCAGTTTTATTTTGGACATACCTTTTTGGGCATTTTCATAATCCATCCCAAAATACAGCCAATGTTGCTGTTACATTCATCATTGCAAGATTATCCCTGAAACAAATGCTTCGAGATCCAAGAGTACAAGACCCCCAAAAAACTGTAAACTGTTATCCAACTGCTAAGGTCAGAAGGTGTTTGACAATTTGTTCTGACTTCTTGGGAGGTCGAATCTATGACCCTGTTGATAAGAAACTCAAAGCTGTTTACTTTGGCGTCACAGCATATCATTTTGACGTTCTGCAGGGCTCGCATAAACATGGTCTTCGTTTGAGATATGACGGTGGTAAGGTTAGGGATACGACGTTGTTTTAGAACCCCTAGTATAGAATGAGCCCTTGAGCTTCCAAAATGAGCAGAAAACCGCTCTGAAGAAATCACCCCCATGGGCCTTATTCACCAGCGGCCATTTTGTTCCCCGCTCCTGGTTCAAGCCCGGGCCACCCAGCTAGAACCAAGCAGGCCATGAATTAGGACCACTGTAAGGCCCGGCTGGGTTCTTCTGGGTTCTGAACACGGACACTGACTCTCATGCCACTGTATGAGCCTGCAGGGGTCTCGGGTCTACAGGTAAGTAAAGAAGCATCTCGCTACATTGCTATGTGAGAGAGCCCAGGTGGTAGTGAGATGATTTATAGTTCTTCCTCTTCACACTGACGGTTTTAAACCAGTGGTTCGGTTTGTGTGGGGTAAACACAGCCTGGATGGGCAAAATAAATCTTTATGGACCAAGGGTATAGCGACTGAGCTTTTAGCCCGTCTACTTGTATGGCTCTGCTGTAGTAGATAGATATCCATTATTACGCAGTTATAGCAAACAAAATGACCACCTCCATCATACTTTTGAACATGGACCCTTGCAAGAGAACAGGGGTTTTGAGTAGCGACTGCCAAAGTACACATTTTCCGACCACTTTCCACTAAGAAACTGCAAAGAAAAAGGGATTTATTTTCTCCAGTTGTAGCAATTTTATATTGTATATTCAAATGTATTTGATGTGTTTTACCACAAACACAGAGCTTGTCACATGTTTAGTATCTTATTTTACATAGAGGAAACTGGGTTGGATTGTTAGTGTTTTCACAGTGGAGCCATATCTGTTTATAGCCTGGCTTTACTTATTTTTCCACTTGTGATGTCTAGTAGGCTAAGCCTGTTGTATAACAGAGTAGCTTTAGGGCCTACTTGCCCAGAACACTATATGATGTGGGTGTCCTTTTGAAAAAAGGTGTGTATATTAACAAGACGCCAACTTAAATGTGGGGAGAAAATGGTATGTTAAAAATGAAAGAACAAACTTGGTTGCAGGAAGAACATTTCTTGAAATTTGGAGTGAGCAGGTTCTCTTACGGCTAGTTACGTTTAGCCGTCAGGCTTCATATTGATGCCGTTGTATCTCTAGCTTACTGTATTTTCATAAACTTCTCCAACAGAATTTCTGATAAATATATAAGGCCAGTTCCAGGCTGGCCTTGCAAATTGTGATGCAAAATATGTAACGCATTTACATAAAAATAAAGTGTAATATCTACATGTAAGCAACATGGTATGATCAGATGTGGTAAGTAGCAAAGTACAACTTCTTTGTTACTATACTTAAGTACAGTCTTCAGGTATTACTTTAACTCCCTATATTTTAACACAAATATCTATTCTTTCTGCTAATATAATTTTCAAAACAGGTTTTTTCTTCAGTTTTAATGCATTTGAGGGGAATCATCTATAATATTTTTGTTTTGCATCATTGCGCGCCCTCTCAATATCAAAACTGATTTCAACCGAAATGAATGGGATGATTAAACATAGAAAAGACGGTCCCTTGGTTATCCATCAGTGAATATCACGAACAACAGACCATAACGACGTCAACGACGGAGATGAGTGGGAGACTCTCCTCCGCAGAGAAATTAAGAAGTTAATGTTAGTGCTGTCAGTTAAACGTGTTATTAACGGCGTTAACGCAAACCAATTTTAACGGCGTTATTTTTATTTTTTTCTTTGGCTCAAAACAAAGAAGCAGTAGCCTGACTGCTATGTTCAAGGCAGTATGTTTGTATGTTCATCGTTTAATTGCACTATAGGCTTTTTTTTTGCATCGTCCTGTTTTGATCAGTATATGCCAATGTTGTTATCCATAAAAAAATTTGCACAAGGCAAGCCGATGCACTTGTTGATAACAGCATTAAATGAGAACAATTAATGGGACAAAGAAATCAAGGGATATTTAGCATAGAAAAAAGATTTTCGATTAATCGCGATTAATTATTTCAATCGCTTAACAGCCCTAGTTAATGTTCATTATTTACAGTATGTTGTTTATTTAAAGTCAGAATGAATGACTTTAGTCTTAGAATTACATTAATATGACATGAGGTTCAGTTAGCTTCGCAGAGAAACAGCCGGTTGAAACAGCAGAGGAATACTTTTTACTTGCATACTTTGAGTAGATTTCAGAGGCTGTACTTTCGACCTTTACTTAGAAGAAGTTGAATCGGTACTTCTAGTTTTACCAAAGTCTTTATTTACAGTATCTGTACTTCTTCTTGAGTAAAGAATGTTTGTACTTTCGCCACCACTGGGTAAGAGGCTAGGCTAGGTGTGCCCTGAAATTAGTTGAAATCCCACATATACAGTATATATCCTGTATACCTGGCACAGTTGACAGCAACACTAGTGAGAAATGTATTGAAGTGCTGTTGTGTATTAATGCACAACAGGGCTAATTAGCCCTCAAAAGGTTGAGAACCACCATTCTAGACTGTAACATTAGTGCTATGATGATAATTGTTAGGGCTCATTCAAGCTCTTGATGAAAAATCGAGATACATATTAACATATTGGAAATTAGGTTGGCGAAAGGCTCAACTGTATTCTTCCTGCTGTTGTTATTCTCCGATATTGCTTGGACGCGTGCCCATGACATTTGATTAGGACGATGCATGTCGCACATGTGCGTGCAACATACATTTAGGGGCAGGCTCGTGTGCCGGGTGCTACACAAAGCCTGCGGGTACAGCACTTCTACCGAGCCCCTTCAACGTCGCCGTGGTAACAGCCTATTGCATAACAAGTTACAGAGGCTGCAGTGTAAAGCCTTGTATTTCAATCTCCTTGGAAACTAACTGTGAACAGACCCCCCCCCCCCCCACCAGCCCCCCCTCCCCTCCCCTCTTCCTCTTCCTCTTCCTCCTCGATGTCATTCTTGGGCAACGAGCGACTGAGCATGCCCTGAGAGGAACAACACAGTGGTGGAACTGATCCACATGTAATCTGCCTCGTGCCGTGTGCGTATTGCTCACACACACACACACACACACACACACACACACACACACACACACACACACACACACACACACACATCGTTTTTTTAAGCCCACCCATCGTATGATTTACCCACTGCCTCTTAATCCATCTTCTTCATTGCCTGTTTCGCTTTTCGATCAAACGTTATCGGATGGGGCCTGTTTTGAAGCAAATGAATCAACCCTGTCTCCGAATAAACCCGGTTAACTGAGACGATCGGATCATAAGGCTGTGGGAAGGAGTAGTATAAAACAGGCTTGACAGTAATTCAATTGGAGCAATTGAAGGGTTATTTCCGCTGGAATATTATAATGTAAATCGTACCGTTTGAGAGGTACTCAAATCAAATGAATTCGCACATTGTGATCGGATCTGTATAAACTTTTCCACATAGCTGAACACTGCTGATTCTGTGTGTAATGTCATTTCATCTATGAAGCGTGTGTCGCTAAGTCTATATCTTGCCTGATGTTGTAAATGACGTCAGGCATTTGTGCTTCAGATGGCCTTGGTCAGACGAACAGAGCCCCGACATTATCTTCATGAAAGAAGCACTCTTTCTTTTAGCTGTGTTCATTATGTCCAACAAAGGGAAAGCAAGGTCGACCTCTTCACTAGAACATTGGCACTATTTCTGTTTACATTGCATTCTCACTAATCCATCACTATAGCAACTCATTCTTGTTGTAACTCCACCACACACTGTGTGTGTGTTTGTATGTGTGCGTGGCGTGCGTGCGTGGCGTGCGTGCGTGCGTGGAAACACCCTTGACTCTACAGCATGTGTGCAGTAGGCGTTGCAGCGTAGGTGTAGTGTTGGTGCTGATGGAGGCTCTAATACGGGCTGAACCAGCTAGCTATCTAGCCCTTCAGGCTACTGCTGCTGCGGCGGCTATTTCTCTAGCCTCAACCTGTAGCTCCGGAGATAGCCACGGTAGAAGTAGTATCATGAAGCAGTGGAGCTGGCTGTGCTACTAGGTCAGCAATGTTTGACTCTAACCTTTTTATGGCACCCATCCATTGCACAATCCACCACAAACCCATAAGTGATTCAATGCGCTGATTTCGCTGAACTCTATTGAGGTAAATAACTAAGTACTTGGAAAGGATGTGAAAGTGAAGATACGTTTGTGTGAGTCGAGTCAACTAGGTCGAATGTGTCTGACCAACAGTTCTGTGAATCTGAGTCATTTTGTTTAAGATGCGCTTATATGCTGGACTTTCACATCTTGACATTCAACACCTCCGATGGAATGAAAAACAACACTTTTGTGACCTCTTAACTCATTTTCTGTGTTTGTTCTTTATGTATCCAGCTCTGCATACGACCGTGACAACAAAATCCGGGTGGCCATCAAGAAGATCAGCCCCTTTGAGCACCAGACGTACTGCCAGCGCACGCTGCGAGAGATCAAGATCCTGCTGCGCTTCAAACACGAGAACATCATCGGGATCAACGACATCATCCGGACGCCCACCATCGACCAGATGAAGGACGTGTATCCTTTCACCTTAAAAGACCTGTCTCGGGGGCGCCCCGGTGAATCACCGGGTAGAGCGCGCTTTCCCATTGAAGGCCTAGTCCTTACCTAATACCGCAGTGTCCCAGGTTCGAGGTCCTTTTTGCTGCATTTCTTCCCCCTCTCTCTCCCAAAGCTTCCCGTCGATCTCATTCTATAATAAGGCATAAAATGCAAAAAGAAAAAAGGAAAAATGACTGTCTGTGTAGTAACAAAGGCATCAATTTGACTTGTGAGAACCCCAACAGGCCTTATTCCCGAGGCAGTCATCTTGGTTCAAAGCGCTCGCTGAAAGCGACGCAAACAAAGGGTCCCAATACGAAGCCAGCATTGAGATACTGTCCCGCTATATTCGCGCTCGGTTAAAACAATACGATTCAATGTCTTCAATTATAAACTGAAATTTGCTTGTCCTTTGGGCTTTACACTAAGGCAATTCTAAATCAGTACATTCCGCGATGTAAACGCATTTGTGTGAAGGATGGTCTTAAATGTGAACATTGTATATGCCCTCTCCTTATTAAGTGAACTGGCAAGTTATTATAATGTTTTCAAGTTCATGTCCAAATTAAGTCCTATTTGTGGTCTTGTCTAAAGAAAGGGACCTGGAATATTAGCGAGGTATTATGCTATTTACAAAGAAACCCAGTGTGCCTTTCACATCTGTGGTCGATTAAATCATCGAAAATGATTTCAAACCCAGAGGGAAAGGCTGTTCATTATTTAAAATAAATACGCTATGTTCTTGATCTGGGCTTATAATGAAGGATTTCCTAAACTTGCTGGAAATAATTTTTTTATTGATAGATTCTCAGATGGATAAACAAAACTAGCTCATAAGAATCCCCCTCCCCCCTCCTAAGTTAAACAAAAATAAATAATATAGTATAATAAATAAAATAAAAAAACAGAAAAATAAAGTCAATATCAAACATTGGCTGAAATTGTTCTTTAACCAGTCGCCGGGCAGATACATCGTTCAGGATCTAATGGAGACGGACCTGTACAAGCTGCTGAAGACCCAGCATCTGAGCAACGACCATATCTGCTACTTCCTCTACCAGATCCTGAGAGGGCTCAAATACATCCACTCGGCTAACGTGCTGCACCGTGACCTCAAGCCCTCCAACCTCCTACTAAACACCACCTGTGATCTTAAGGTACACACACACACACACACACACACACACACACACACACACACACACACACACACACACACACTGGGGTCCAGCCTCTTTAAAAGCACTCAAAGGTTATAAGGGGAATATCGCTATATATATATATATATATATATATATATATATATATATATATACAGTATATGTATATGTGTAGGTTATGAATATCTCTATGAGCATTATTGCTAATATGCTCATTTTATTTCCACCCACCGTAAAAGTGAATGTCAGTTGCGCTCAAAGAAATGTTTAGGATCCTTTCTCTTCATCCGCCACTGTTGTTTGATCTCAAAAATGTGATCTAAACCACAGACTCTCTTTCTCTGTCTCTTTCTCTGTCTCTTTCTCTCTCTCTCTCTCTCTCTCTCTCTCTCTCTCTCTCTCTCTCTCTCTCTCTCTCTTTCTCTGTCTCTTTCTCTCTCTCTCTCTCTCTCTCTCTCTCTCTCTCTCTCTCTCTTTCTCTCTCTCTCTCTCTCTTTCTCTCTCTCTCTCTCTATCAACGTCACTTCTCTCCAGATCTGTGACTTTGGATTGGCGCGCGTGGCTGATCCCGACCACGACCATACGGGGTTCCTAACAGAGTACGTGGCCACGCGCTGGTACCGGGCGCCAGAGATCATGCTCAACTCCAAGGTGAGTGTCCAGCCCAGACCACCGCACCGTGTTGTCCTTTACTGGAAACCCCCCTGAAACCCCCCTGAAACACCCCCCTGAGGGGGGGGGGGTTTCCAGTACTGTACGTGTTGTACGTGTTGTTGAGATGCAAGCTATCGTTGAAACTTTGTGAGGATTCACTTTGTCCAAGTTTGGTCTGTGGGGGAATAAAGTTGAGAAAATGTGAGTTTGTAATTCGAGTGTTTGACATTATGGGGTTCTTCCAACCCAAGGGGGGGAGTGATATTGGATCCATAAACTATGGGCACCCTGCGTTCCTCTAAAACATAGAATGTGAAAACATAATCTCGGCTTCCTGTATTTCCATTCCCAAAAGTCACGTTTAAAATGTGAAATATCATGAGGTTCTCAAGCTTCCTCAGGGAAGTCGTGTGAACGGAGAAGCGCACTACAACAATGAAGAAAAACTTCCTCAGTCTAGCGTCCCTAAATGAACATGTACACCATAGAAGTATTATGTATTCCCAGGTGTGACCGGCTCTTCTCTTACTCTCGCAGGGTTATACCAAGTCCATAGACATCTGGTCGGTGGGTTGTATTCTGGCTGAGATGTTGTCCAACAGGCCAATATTTCCTGGGAAACACTACTTGGACCAGCTCAACCACATTTTGGGTAAAAGTCACCATTGCACTCATGTGTGGTCTGTGATTAAATGCAGGCCGCTCTTATCACTAGAAACGCACTGAAATCAAGGTCTGCATCCGGAAGCTACATCCTGCATCGTTCACCGTTCAAATAATGTACTTGCATAAGGTTTAATATTTATTTATTTATTTATTAATTCTATTCTATCAAAATGTTGACTGCGTTTTCCTTTCATATCCTAGCATGCATAACCATAAGTCGCCACTTCCTGGTATCTCTCAGTGAACAAATAAAAAGTTTAAAAGTAAAAAGCATTTTCTCGACTTAAATATCCCATGAGGCCGAAAAATTGTAATACAACAGTGTGTCCACCGTCCCGGGCCTGTTTTATCGAAACGAGTCCCCGAGTCCTCTCTAAAGGGTGGAGTGTCTCGCTTGTTGTCCTCCAGGGATCTTGGGCTCCCCCTCCCAGGAAGACCTGAACTGCATCATCAACATCAAGGCCAGGAACTACCTGCTGTCTCTGCCGCTGCGCTGCAAGGTGCCATGGAACCGCCTCTTCCCTAACGCCGACCCAAAAGGTCAGAGCCCTCTTTCATCCTCCCCCCCCCCCCCCCCCCCCCCCCCCCCTCACCCGCTTCCCGTGAGTCATCGGTTGACTTTAGCCTGGACCAATCAAGTCCCGCCCCCTCCCGAACACGTCCGTCACGGCCGGTGTTGCCAGATAGAATTGTTTCTTTCAGCTAGGAGGTAAAATCATACATTTTGTTCTACTCTCATTCTCCATGAGAGATAGTCACTTTTTCTTTCATCTAGTAGGCAAAACATTGCTATTTCCGTGTTTGTACATTGTCCACAATTTTTTTTGATGAGGTAGCTGTCAGTCCGACTCAGAGTGTATCCTCTAGTCTACAGAATTAGGTCATGTTTTTTCAGTGAAGGCTCCCGGATGTGGCAACATAGATACTAAATAGATAGGTTGGGTCGCCTAGTCATTTCAATATTCACCACATTGTGTTGGCAAAGCACCACCTCACAATCTTTCTACATAGAACAATTATAGGCCTCTGTTTCGATGAAAGTACAAAACACGAAACCAGGTGCCTTGGTGCCCCCTACTGGGCAAACCACAGAAGTGTTTCCTCTCCTTTACCTGTTGCTCTAAACAAAAGGTGGAAACGTACACAAAAACTGTGATCGTCTGGAGGAGGTAATTGATCACCTTATTCACCATTGCTCCGTAGCGCTGGATCTGTTGGACAAGATGCTGACCTTTAACCCCCACAAGAGGATTGAGGTGGAAGAGGCTCTGGCGCACCCGTACCTTGAGCAGTACTATGACCCCACAGACGAGGTGAGAGCTCTTGTCAGTGTCGGGGTGTCCTCGACTTAAGGTTTTGCATGGTTGCATCTGATTCGTAGGCCAATACCCATCGTCGACTGAATGCTGAATCATATAATTTGTCATATGTGGCTCCATGAAGCCTGATTTGTTGGGACTTTTTGCGTAGTTCAATCGCTTGAAAATGTTCAGGGTTTTTTCTGCAGCTGTATAGTTGATTTGTGAAACCTCCGCCAAATGCTCGCCTCTAAAAACAAATGAGCTTTTCAGACTACGATGAAAATGTCAGCATCAAACAGTGGCTGGTCTTGGAAACAGTCCGATTACGAATCTGATCATGACAATATTATTCCAGACTTTAATTTTTCCATGACTAGGTGCTTATGATTTCAGTTTCCTTCTTCACTTTTACGATATCGTTTTGTCAGTTATTTTCAATATCCATTTTTGTTTGACCAATAATTGCGTATTAATGTTCTGCTTCGAAGGTTTTATTTGAAATGAATAGGTAAGGGAATGTAGAAGCGTTTGACAGATTACAAATCTAAAGTACATGTGAATGACATGCTTCATCATATGGAATAATTGCGGCATCATTCAATTTAGCAGTACTGCAAAAAAATATTTTATGGTTTTCAAGTGCTGCCAAACTTCAGATGATTTCTTACCTGAAATCTTGTAACTTACTAGACTACTTCGAAAAGAAATGATTGGATAGTTCCACTGCCGTTACACAAAGGGTGATGGCATTATCAAACCGACATAAAGGACCTTAATTCGAAAGCAAAACAAAACAGCAAATTGCACAATAGATGATGAAGTTATAGGCTTCCTGTTCCCCGTTCCTGGAAGGTCCCGCTGTCAGACACATAACGATTACCCAATGACACGACGAATAGACCATTGAGGATGCAGTTTACTTAATTGTTGCTTTCAGACATAGTGTCAGTGTCTATTCTATCGATGAGTTGAATCGTTGAGGATGGATTTCAATGAAAATTAAAGTGATTTGTATTGCATTCAGAAGCATTGCCTTTGCGAAGGGGTCGAGTTGTTGGAGACTGCTCCCGATTCAAATAGGTTAGAGAAAGTAGCAATTGACAGCAATTATTAAAACAAATGACCAGTCCTGCTAATTCCGTGCACCACATTTAAGTGCTTCCTCATAAAGAACTAAAAGCAGGAGATGAAGCAAAGGCAGCTAAAGTTATTGTAAACCGGACGCATGGTGAACACGTGGTTCTGTGGTCCCGGCAGCCCGTGGCTGAGACGCCCTTCACCTTCGACATGGAGCTGGACGACCTGCCCAAAGAGACGCTGAAAGAGCTGATCTTTGCAGAAACGGCCCGCTTCCAGTCCGCCTTCAGGTCCTAACAGCTCACAACGGTATGTAGCATGTCCCCGTGCTGTACGACATCACAAGAATAATTAAACGGAAGCACTCGGAAAAAACAAGACCCTTCTCCTATGTTTTTACAGATGGCGGCTCTGGACCGGTTTACGAGATGCCCCTGCTTGTCTCAGCCTCAAATTGCTCTTTTGTGTATTTTTCTTTCCATTTCCTCTCTCCCCCATCCTCCCCTTATCTGCGTCGCCTGGATTCCCTGGCTTTCGCCCGCCAAGTCCACTTTGCTCAGGAATGGCGTAAGGAGTCAATCAATCTTCTTCTACTTCTTCTATGCTTCTCTTCTCTTCGACCAATCTCACTCTGTTTCACGCTTGCTCTTCTCTAGAGGTTACGATGGCCACACAATATGACCAATATTGTGGCGCCATCAAATGAAGATGAACATAAATTGTTAATTAACAATCATGTCTGTCAAAGGTTTTGATTATTTTATTTTTTTTCTAAACCGTTGCCTGATTAACTAATGGCAATAAATTGCATGCTTTTTCTTATTAGCAACATATTATTTTGGACCGGGCAGGTTAAATCTGAATAATTTAAAAAAATATATATATATTCAAGTTGGTTCACATACCAAAATGGTTACAATCTCTTGACAGTAAGGATGAGCATTTGAGCTATAGAAGTTCTATATTTTTTCAAAGACACGTTTTGAAAAGCAAACAGATCATCATGGTATCCTTATGGCTTTATCGTGTGCGACATTAGTGGGTTGTCTTTCATGGTCTCAAAGTGCCAATTTCTCTCCACTTAGGAAAGAGGTTTCTCTTTTGGTTTCTTTATTTAGGCCAATTATGATCTCAAGCTTTCCTCTATGTAGAAGGTTTTACCTAATTAAACGGGAGACAATCCATGCATCAGCATATGAATTCAGTTATCCACTGGAACCAGTTTAAAGGAGATATAACTCTGGCTCCCATTGTTTCACGAATGAATACATATCCTATAAATATCAAATGTTGCGTTTCTCATAGTCTCAACTTGTTGATACTCACCTCATTCGAGAGAATACTGTGCCCTTGCATGACTGTTAAAAGCTCTGTATACAAAGACAATGTTAAGTGCCACCCAAGTATGCAGTTCCACTAAACCCAGCTACTTTCTTTTACGTTTTTTCATTTAATCTCTCAATGACACGGTGCTCGTTTCTTTTTTCGCTTTTTTTTTTATAATATAGTTGGTATTGTATTTTTTTTTCTTACCTTTTGTCATTGTTGTTCGCTTCTTGCGTGTTCTATTTTTTTTTTGCAGCATTTGTGTTTTGGTTTTTAGACAAGCTTCTCTAATTCACAACTGCTGTATTTCTTTTTACTTCTGTTCTTTATGTTGCCATGTTCCATGGTTTAGCATCTGCATGCTAAACCATGTCCCGAAGTGGGTGAAAGGGAGAGTAAGCTGCATGCTTACAACCCTACATAAATTCATGTTGTTCCCCGTGCAAGAAAAACTATGGAATCCAGGCATGCTTACTATAAAAAGTTTGACTCAATAAGATATTTTCAGGTTGCATATTTCATGAAGTCAGTTGTTTTGTTTTGCTTTAAATTGCACACTTTGGTGTAGATGTAACTGCAATGGATCTGAAGACCAATATCCCTTTTTGTTTGACCAATAATTGCCTATTAATGACTGTGTTCTGTTTAAATGTTTCATTTGAAATGAATTGAATCATGACTGTAAATATCGACATCTTCTCCAAGCAAGGATCAATGCAAGAAGTTGCAGACAATTTAATTTCTTTACAAATAGTCCAAAAAATTATATTTCATAGTAAACCTTACCACTCTTGACTTATAGCACTCTCATATTGATCACCTTTAGCATTTTCATAAACTTATTGCTGAACTGTTAGTCATAAGATGTAGTCTTAATAACACTAAAACATTTTTCATGCTAGATTTGGTGGAATCGACGTAAATAGATTCTCTCAGGCTCTAGTGGCAATTACCCAAATACATATAAAAGTAAATAACGGTATGATATTAGAAATGTACGGTAGCTGCTGCTTCGGTAGCTTGCTTTGGATCAAAACATGTTCACAATTTGTACATGTGGCGTGGTGGGGTATCGGTTGCTAGCAGTAACATCGGATGCAAACAAATATGCTTTTTGGTCTATTGCATTTCAAGGCCATATATAAAGACGTATCAGATGATTGGTTCAGTCCATTGTCGATTTAAACATACACACCACACAGTATTTACATTTTGTTTATATTTTAACTATTGTCCCGATACTTGTGGCACTTGCTGTATGCATATCTCTTTGATAAAAAATAACTGAAATGCACTTGTTTCTACAATTATTGCGAGGGGGGGGGGGGGGGGGGGGGGGGACGTTATATCTGAGAGCTGATGCCGATAGACGAGAGCTTGCTTGTATATTACAACTGGGTGAGAAGATTTAAGGGCACTGGGATACCTATCCGGGTTATTCTGTTGTATATTATAAGCTTCTGCTGCAGTTCTTTGTGCAACCTGTCTGTTTTGTGCCTTCTTAAATAGTCTTGTTATCCAAGATTCAATGTGCAGCTTTCGTTCGGTCAGGAATCTGTTGTATTTGCTTTAAAAGAATAACTAAAATAATCAAATAAATGGGGAGGGAGGGGTTGGATTGGGGTCATCCTTTTATCCTTCAGTTTTGTCATTTTAAATAGATTTGATGACATAATTGAGTGATTTTGTGCTTGTGAATTAAAAATATTAAAATGAAATGTTTGTATTTTTATTTTGCCCTTTTTTTTGTGCAAATATTTTGATTGTAAAATGAATGTTATGTTTCTATCAGACGCTAATCTTGTTGGATTTTACAATTGAACTAGTTATCTCTGTACGTTCTGATTGGTATAACATGTAATTGTGTAGTCAACAAATTAAATGGAAGTCCTGGTTGTGTTTCAACATTTTTTGTTTGTTTCACCTGTCATAGAAAGGATTTAAACGTATTGGTCAGTTACATCTTTGCGGTCATGTGAAGGACTCAACTTGAACAAACAATTGACTTGGCTATTATTAAAGACTGACTGCCACTTAGCTTTAATGTCTTGTTTTTGCCTTTCTGCACAGCTTTTAAGAATATAAAGCATCAATGGGAGGAAAGCCTTTTAGATAAACCCTTGATGATGTAGGCTACACTTTAGATAATGTGGCCAACACTATGAAATAAGTACTTGAGATGAAATCCAGAAATGACCAGTATAGGCTGGTTTTAGGCTACTTTTAGCATACAAATAGGAAAAGGATTTATGCTAATATTTCAACCAAAGTCTTCTTTCTCTTTGAGATTTGGTTGACACACCAGAAAATGCATTTCCTGCAGAAAATAATGTGTTGTAGTGCAGTGAGAAAATGTGGTGTTGAGTGCTGTAGTGCAAAGTGAGGTTGAAAATATGTTTTAGTAAAGCCATAGTTGAAAGACGTAAAGAAATGTTAAATGTGTTAAATCAAGTGAAGGGATTTGAACAGTCCAAATAGAATAAAAAATGTAAACATGCACACCATTAAACATTATAAATGTGTGCAACTCTGCAAAAAGTGAAGGGTTAAACAAATAGCTTATGTGATCAAGTTTGAATAACAACCTAATTACTAACTATTAAGTTATGTGGTATACAAGGAACCTCTCATCTATCTCTCTATACACAATACATAAAATCGCCATGTAAAAGACCATAGGTGAGTACAATAAACACCTGAATGCGACTTAATAACTTTTACGTTACACGCGCGCACCCCTTGTGCAGGGACACAACCATAGAAAATGCATGTTTGGTACATGAGCTAAAATAAAACAACCCTAAATAGTCATGCATAAAATTATCTTACATATGCGTAGAACTTCAACTTGAAATGTCCTTACTAGACCTAAAAGAAAATCAACCGGAGAACTATCAACGTCAGCTTGACTCATAAAGCTCGATTTATACATACAAACTGTGATTCTGAAGAAAAGTATGAATTATATTGAAATTCTGTATTCAGATTATTGAGTAGGCCTACAAGTGTGTTGATTTATTAAACGTTCGAACGAAGGCTAATGATAAAAGATTGACATGTCTGAAGTAGTTGAAGTGTTAAAGAATGGGCGGACGGCTCTGCCATCCTCCCATTGAATTTCATTGTAAAAATAGTATTTAAAAAGGTTGAATATTGTGGCTAGCAGCGCGGGAAGGACGAGGCGGGAGCCCAGATTAAGCGGTTATGCAACTCTCGTTCCCCTTACACCGCAAAACTCTGATAATTGCCTTTAACGAACGCACACACGACAAATCAAAACACACTAAATTTAACTAATTAACATACACGTCTCGGTGACGATGTCGGGAACAATAACTCAACACACACAGCAATGCTAACCCGCCCATAGACAAACAAACCCCCACAGTGCGTTTACATGACCCTCAGGAAAATCGAATTATTGGGTTAGTCCAACTATGACTGGATTATGAAGATGCATGTATACACCTTAGTCACACTATAATCGAATCGAATCGAGTTACTCATAGTCTAATTAGGACACCTAGATTATTCGATTGTTAGACGAATTAAGTGTGCATGTAGCCTATCGGGTCGGGTCGCATGGAATCGGATTTTGCATTCCGCGCATGCTCGAGATTTTTCCCGGGGGCCGTGATCCGGAAGTATAAGGAGACAGTCATATTGTCCTGCCCTGTCCTCATTCAACTTCACTGGCTCCCAGTACACTACCGCATCCAATACAAAACCCTACTCCTCACCTACAAAGCTCTCCACAACCTAGCCCCCAGTTATCTCTGCGACCTCCTCCAAGAATACACTCCCTCCCGCTCCCTCCGCTCAACCTCTGCTGGACTACTATGTATCCCCACATCACGACTCACTTCAATGGGTGCCCGGTCATTCAGCTGTTCAGCACCCAGGCTCTGGAACTCCCTCCCCCCACACATAAAACAGTCAGACACCATTTCAACCTTCAAGTCACAACTCAAAACTCACTTGTTCAAACTCGCACACAACGTCTAACTGATCACTGTTTTGATTGTTTTTTTTTTATTTATTTCTTATTGCTTATGTTTATTTATTTATTTTATTTTATTTATTTTTTTTCCACAATGTCTTGCTTTTTAAAAAATGTATGATGACTATATGCTCTGTAAGGTGACCTTGGGTGTCTTGAAAGGCGCCTCTAAATTGAATGTATTATTATTTTATTATTATATTGTCGTCGGAAAATGAGAGACTGCAATTTATTTAAAAAGGTGGCGAAGTAGATGGAGGAAGCCGCAAAGGACCTAGGAGCCTCGGAGGGCGCCAGAGGTCCAACTTGCGATATTTTAGATATCTGCACTATTCCAAGCTAATCTGAACATTTTAAAATTTGAGGAAGGCGATAGGCCCCAAACTTTGTAGAAAATTATAAAGAAGAAGAAGAAAGAAAGAATAAAACCTAAGAAGAACAATAGTTGAGCGCTGCATGCAGCACTCAACTAATTAGTATACATTTGGGCAACATCCATAGAATATGATTCCATAGTATATTGATGGTAACTTCTTCTCTTCTCCTCCGTTAGAGGGCGCTAGTGTAGCAGTAAAGAAGTAGAGAGTTACTGCAGTCTCCTGCCTATCCTAATATTTCAAGCTAGGTGCGAGATAAAATTCCTTTGGCCGGCTATACTACAGTAAAGACGATATAAAAATATTTACTATCATACAATGGATGTATAATGAGGAATTCCCATTATTTCTTCCTTTCGTCGTGCTCTTGTTTACTGCTTCACATGGCCCCTTGCTTTACCAATGCGCTCAAACGTGCGCAGTGTGCGCTTCTGTTGTTGGCACGTGTCTACCGCGGATACGCGCCTGGTCGAAAACAATCCCTGTCGGCGGGAGCGCGCCGTCCTGTCTTTTACCTTAGAAAGCTACGATGATTGGTTTTAAGATCTCTGGGCTGTCCTTGTTTGGCAGGGGATTGGTTTGAGGCAGATAATCTTTGTAACTATTGGTCATCAGAACTGGAGAGGAGGGGGGCTGTTTATCCTTGGTGGCTTCAACAGAATATTACAGAATTGCGTTATGAAGTTCATACACTCACATCTTTAGGTTAGTGTTAGATAACGATCGTTACACAATAGCCCTTTCGTTTTTGTTTTTTTCGATAAACGTTTCGTGATTTATTCACTGTCAATGAAGATGGTGAATTGATACGATTCCTGTAGGTTTAGGTTAGTCTATGCAAGATTAGGTATAATGACAAGATACAAGCGCACCAAATGACCTTAAATCTCCCATAATTTAACCTAGTGCAGTTCCAACGTGCACAGTTAACTAATGCAGCCTGCGCAGCTATAGGCTCCCAACACCTCTTGCACTAAACCAATTGGTGGATCTAGCGCGGCTTGTGCAGGAATAACAATACTACGCATGTATTTTTGGAGACTTTATGGGACTCGAAACGATCCGAACAGTGAAGGGGTAAAACCAGGAACGGTGTCAACAACCTTTCTGAACCATGGCACGGGGATATTTATGAATGCTCTGAGAGACAACATCGGGGAAGTGTTTTCTTCCCCTTCTTGAAAGGAAAAGGCTGTTGCCAGTGAGTATTACGCCAATTACACATGCTGAACGCCTTAACTTCCCACTGTGTTTTGCTTTGGTGCACAAATGCATGCATAGATAGGCCTATAATGTATATGCCCGGACAATGTGGCTTATTGGGTGTGTTGATTGGTCAATTGAGCTGTGTAATATGAACTGGTGGAAAAATGTATTCGATACATAGCATATATTTGTGTGTTTGAGTGTTTGGGGTTCGTTGGCATTTCAAATAACAACTTATTGCAGATTGAGGGAACATGACAGCTAATCCTCGATATCAGGACAGTGGCAGCCAGCGTGATGGCTTTCAAATATTTCTGTGCACAGTTCTTAATGTTTCAAAAGTACGTGTCCAATGCCATAAATTATGATTGCAATATCCTGAAGCTCTTAGGGTTTATTTTACACGCCGAGCACAAGTAGTGTCTTGACCACTATACACAAAGTGGGAAATATACTGACCTACTTTTATAACAGTGGGAATATTGTGTTTTCGTATAAAAGACGCTGCATTTCATAATTCCCTAATGAATTAGTCTTTTGTATTATAGGTGAATTCATATAGACCCTGATGAAAACGAGCACACTCACAGAGCAAGCTGGCTGGCCATGAACATTGTAGGGACACATGACATTTCTGATTGATCACCGCATACAGTAGAAATGCAATTATTAATACCCCTCAAATGCATCAAATTCCTTGTATTTATTTACACATCCGGGTGTCTATTTGCGTTCCCCTTCCCCCGAGCGATACGGTCGCTGATTGGACGCCGATGGTGTCAGTCAAACGTTGGCTCTTCCCCACGGTGACGTCTCCATATCATCAAAGTAACCAGCCAGTCTGTCACGAACACAAAAGGAACAACAAAGACTTGGGGATACGATAGTCCTCCACATCTCAAGACCCAACTTCTCACCTGGCGACATTATCCACCCTGCGAGCCGTGCAACAAGTTAACAGTAATACGGAGACTACAGCAATGCTATGAACATCGTCATTATAAAACCCACCAACAGACACTTAATAACAAGCAGCGTTGTGGTCAAATCCGATTCTGGTGGTGAGTAGCCTACTTATGGATCAGATCTATTTTCCAATAAATCATCTTTTAACGTTTGGACCCGTGTATGTTTTGAGTTGAGCAGGGATAAGCCAACATCACCCGAGAACAACATAAGGTTGTCACTTCTTCCTCTAGCGAGTGTCGATCATAATTTAACGTTAAATGATAAATAATGGGGTTTCTTGGTTGGCGACGCTCGTATCGCTTATTTGATCCGAAGTAATTGTGCGACTACGGACGTTCAGATCGAATCGAGTATGTAAAAAAAAAAGTTATTTTTGTCCTTTCTTTGTTTGTTGAGACAGTTGTATCTATTGTTGGGCCGCCTTCCCATCTCGGTTACCAGGACACGCGGTGCCGTCTTTGTTTTGGATGGGCTGGCTTTTTAATGGCACTTCTGCTTGGAGCAATACTCTGCTGTGCAACCACCGAATTACTTGCAGACGTGAATAATGTAGACGGCTAAGAAGATGTAATCCAATTCCCAAATTGACTTGTTGCCAAGTGATAAAGCCACGTCTACTCAGTCGAGAAACCCTACAGTCTAACACCCATGTGTTCAGACAAAGTAAGATCAGGTGTTGTTTTTTTTGTGTGTCTGTCGAGACAAGAACAAAGAAGTGCAACAGACTTTACTTGTCTTCCACACACACACACACACACACACACACACACACACACACACACACACACACACACACACACACACACACACACACACAGAGAGAGAAAATACACAGAGAGAGAGAAAATACACGGTGTGCGTCATAACAATCTGTCAGTTTCTTTTGTGGCGATGGGGGCGCCATACCAGTATGTTGTCTCTTGTGAGTGTGTTTACCTTTCCACAGACCAACTGCATGCTATGAGTAGACCACATTTGTGGTACGGTTGCAGTGGTTCGAATCACAGTTGTATAATGTGAAGTCTAAACTCTCCCTGGTCGGTTATGGAAATGGCCCATAATGAGAATATTGGTCCCCTTGACGTGTAGTCCTCCTCAGCAGTGTGATACTGGTGGTGGCTGGCTGCTTCCTGGTGTGCCGTGCGGAAGCTCCTTTGTTCACACTGCTGCCTTCTGGCTGCTCTCGGGCCGCCACTGCTTTCCTGTGAAAGCACCCAGCTTCAAATTGGAAAGTTAAAAGTTGTCCGCATGTCATTATGTGTATGTTATTTTCGTCCAAATAAAAGCCTGAGCCCTTGCCTGACCTGTAGTTGTTTTTAACAAAGTGTACGAAACCCAGAGTTGATGCATTTAAAATGCCATCCTTTTTGCACATTATTATCAATTTTTTTGTACCCACACCCACAACTTCTGGGTGCTGAGGTGTTGAAACAAGACACTGTTAACAGTTTGACAAAGGAAAACAGCAACTTGGAGTATAAAAACATCAGAATATGTGTTCTATCACTTAGGGCTATTTGTAATAAAATCAATGTTCTCAATCCAATGTTCTCTCTGAGAATGCTCTGTCTATTTTTTGTTTGCTATCATTGCTTTTAAACAGAATTTGCTCTGAATATTTGACTTCTTTTCTTGCACCTGAAGCCAAAATCACCCACTTGAATAGCTTTTGGTGTCGTTAAACAATAAAGTTGGATCGAGATATCTGGTGCTTTGTAATATATGACAGTCATTTTGTGTTTTTAAAGATCACCTTTAGTAGATCTATGCCTTGGCAGGGCGAAGCCAGAGGAAACTCTGGTGGAGGCCCGTGAATGCATTACTAATCGAAATGCATTCACTTAGACCCAAATTGACATGCTACACAATACTGGCTAGCAGGTTGGTTCTCCACCTATAGTAGACCATCATACAGTAGTTCTACACACTCTGTGAGTCAAACACAGAGCTGACAACGGAGAAATAGTTAAAGTGAATACAAGTGAACGGGTCTCAAACGTTGGTATGCTGCCTGACTGAACCCTATGGGCTGCTTGGCTCCTGAGTCACCTGGCTGCCGGCTCGGCTGTCTGTACAGACCCAACACTGTTCCTGCTCACAGGCACCTCCAGCACACCATAATCACCCAAACATATGGGTGCAGTTATTATCTCACTTGCCAACACTAATTTCAAGGGCTAGGTCTGTGCTCTCGGTTTTGTACGTGTGACTTAGGCAATCAGCGCGCTGTTTTGCAAGGGACAGGGGTATCTGATCTTAATGTGCAGCTTCCAGATAATCTTTATGCAAACACACAGTTAATGGTGGGGCTACAGGCCGGGTTGCATGGTGTTCAATGACAAGTGTATTGAGGTAAATGGGTGCATTATTTGGAAAGTTGTTTGTAAATGGATTTATTCAGCAGCCAGCATTCCACTTAAGTGTGGGTGTGTGTTGGGGTGGGGATTTAATCCTGAAGCCACAGCACAGAATGAAGGAAAGTGTCGGTACATATATATAGACTTGTGTTTAATTTAATGTACGTATTGGTGCTTTATATATATATATATATATATATGGTGGCAGGGTGCACAGTTGAAGCTACCCTCACAACTTGGTAGCTAACAGCATGCAATTGGTATCGAATGACAGCATGATGGAGCGAATTAGCAACCTGGCTTTGAAAACAGCATCAAAGTATTAATGCTGCAGATTAAAGCGGGACGAGACCATTCAAAGACCTGCACCTCTCTTCCCCCCTCCTCCCCCCTCAGGTTTGATTTTCTCCCGTGGTGTCTGTGTGGAGTGTGCCACACACCCACTCCACAACAACGACGGCTTTGGCTTGCATCTTCCAGTGTTTCTTCTGTCAGCAAGTCCAGCAGAGCTGCAACTCCCCCAGCACCAGCCCGGACGGCAGCCAGGAGCCCTGCCCCATTGACATGGTGAAGATGACCAAGTCGAAGACCTTCCAGGCTTACCTGCCCAGCTGCCACCGTACCTACAGCTGCATCCACTGCCGCGCACACCTGGCCAACCACGATGAGCTCATCTCAAAGGTATGGCAGCTCAGCAAGGTTTGATTCTTTAGAGATCTGTTGATGATCTGTTAAGAAGATGCTATTGATGCAAATAAGTCATTCTATTGTAAAAAAAATATATATTATGCTCGTGTGGTCATATTGGGCGTATGCTGGTATAAATATGTGCATGATTGTGTCCTTTCAAGATGACTTCTTCTGCCGTTTTGACTTTTGAGTTAAGACCATTATCGAGTTAAATAAACCAGTGATACAATGAAAGTCAATCTGAAGTGCGTGTACATGATGTCATGCTCTGTTAACGTTAAGGCTTTTACGATTTTATCAAATAAGACCCTCAAATGGACTTTTAACAATTGTAGAGACATTTGATTTCATTTAAACCGGCGTCATCCAATCCTTTTGAAACAGACAGATGTCTATTGCTGCGTAATTCCTATGGCACATCTGGAGAAGCACAGCTCCTTTCAGACCAGTCCAGACCAGTCCAGACCAGTCCAGACCAAGTCCAGACCAGTCGGTCTACGGATTTTGCAAAGTCTTTTTCCGTTAACGTCAAGCGCCTGTGAGCTATATTGACAAAAGCTTGAGCTTGATGTACTATCTTCTCCTATCCCCACCTGGAATAGACTGGAATAAATTTTCTTGATATACGGTGTAGTCTTGACTATCTTTTAAACAGGTGGTTGGACAAATACATGTGGTTGGACCTTTTTTGGTTCAAACTGTACTCAAACACCCGTTCGATATTCCTGGCCATTGATTGGGGAGATAACCCCAATATAGAGGAGTTAACCCCAATAAGGAAGAGACTGAATGCATCCCTTATACTGAGACCGACTAGCAATCTGTCCAAACCAGTCAGCTGATAAGTTATGAGGGGAATCAGGAGATCTCCCTGTAGTGATCTATTGGCCCCAGAAGCTTGGATGCCTGGGGATCTTCCTGCTAATGGGGTCAATATAATCATATAGTACAGTAGCACCAGATCACTATGGTTACCAAGATTTCCAGAAAGCCATTGGTATACACAACCGGGTACATACACCTTGCCCACCAGGACATTTAGAGGTTCAAAGGTGGCAACGTTTGGGGATACAGTACAAAGTGTGAATTGGGACGCTCCGGTGGATTCAGCTGGGGAGGCGGAGAAGAGGACATTTAAGGCCTTGTTTTTGCCGTTGTGGTTCCTGGTTAATTTGGTGACACGCCTCATTGTTCTCCACGGCTCTGCTTGGGCTGGAATGCAGGGGAACCAGTTGCGCTTTAGAGCCTAAATGCAAAGCTAAGTGATTTGATTAATTGTAGCAGAGAAGGCATGCATATATTGGCGGAGCCCCACAGTCTATTTGAATCACCTTTATCTGGTTTGCATTGGCTTATGATTATTCTATCTTATGATTGAAGTTATTTTTCCAAATGCTAGCTATCCAGCTAGCAATTAGAACTGAACCCAGATGGAACCCAGATGGTCGCTAGGTGAGAAGGCCAATCGGGCAAACACCTCGTGTTCCCTTTTGGACAAACAACCTCATTAGCCCTTGCATCCACTTCAAGTGTAATTGGATTGGATTGCAACATTCCCGCTGACGGTCAACTGGTCTGCTCTAGATTCCCAGTGGGCCCTAACATGTGGCGGAACATTTGATCCTTTAGATCTTATAACCACCACTGATATTCGCCCCATCAGGGTGTATGGGGAACCCCTAAGTGTTAGCTCCCCCTGTGGAACCTGCCGCTGGTCCCCTGAGGTTCACGCCTTTGTGCGGTGGAGTGGGACGCCATTGCCTCGCTCCAGCACACCAACCCCTGTAAGCCGATTACGTTACTTGGTAAGAAGACGACACCCGGATGGGTGTTTTCCACTACACGCAGCCAAGTGTGTGTGTGTGTGTGTGTGTGTGTGTGTGTGTGTGTGTGTGTGTGTGTGTGTGTGTGTGTGTGTGTGTGTGTGTGTGTGTGTGTGTGTGTGTGTGTGTGTGTGTGTGTGTGTGTTGGGGGGGGGGGGGGGGGGGGGCGGACGGACGGACGGACGGACGGACATGTCGCCGTTCACATGTTCAGTGGTGATTATTATGACGTTGGCGGTTGAAGGACATGGCAACGGATGTGCGGGGGTGTAATTGCATTATTGGTTATTATGGCTTCAACAATGTAGCGTGTGATGGCTCACACGTAGGGCACTGGGGCTGAAGACCTTCAGTGCTTGGCAAGATGCAGAGGTGCAGAGAGAGGGGAGATTAACCTGTGGAGCAGGCCAAGAGAGAGGGAGGCAACGGCCCAACTGCGCACGCACGCACGCACGCACTCACGGACACTAATGCAAGGATACACACTCGAGCACACGCACGCACGCACGCACCCACATGTCATGCACAAATGCACAGACACTAATGCAAGGATACACACTTAAGCATATAAAAACATAAACACACGCAAACACATACACAGACACTAACGCAAGGATACACAGTAGAGCACAGACGCGCATAAACACACAAAGACACACGTCGTGCAGTGACACATACTCATGTGTGGACGAGGTAACAAACTGCATGAACGGACACACGCACACATGCAACCATGTATGGACACACGCTTATATAAGGACATGCGCACACGCACACACAGGGCAACAGACGACCCCCTCCTCTCCAGTCCTTAAGTGACTCATCCTTGGTGTTTCTCCGAGGGACATCACTCAAACAAACAAACGGATGGCGACAGTGTTTTCCTCACGCCGTACCCCGCGTGTAAAGCCGTCTACCCTCACCCAACGCTGTGGCTTTGACTCTGAATTTTGACTGGCCACTCTCCCACCCCCATTCAAGCTAAATAGAGGCAAGTTATTACTGAGGTTTGTGTTTGTTTAAAAACCCTAGTTTTAAATCTCTCACCTCCCTGATTTGCATATTATATGTAAAGTTTTGTGGGTGCCTTTCTGGTTTTTTTTACATATCAGGCTTTGGTTTTAATTTGTGCCTGTAGGGCAGTTTCACAAAGTAAAGCGGCTCCACTGATTGAGAGACACATTAGTTGCCCTTTTATGAGACGCGTGGGAGAACCGGGTGCCAGAAATGTTGGGTGCGCCATCTCCTGCTGTTGGACTCGATTCAGATTTGTATTTTTACACCACCTAGACGCCAAGCAAATATCCTCCCTTCGCAGTCTTTTCCTAAAATGAGTTATTTGTTCCCTTTAGTAAACACAACAGATGCATCGTGTATAAAAAAGTTGATATCAATTTGAAATAGGAATGTTCCTTGGGGGATGTCAGAGCAGAGCGGGATGTGTCACATATTTCCATTTCAATCTTTTCCGATTTTTTTTCTTGTTTTGTCAAAGAACACACCAACTGCATCGTACGTGAGAATGTGGAAAGGGGAATGCTCCCCGGGTGATGGAGGAGCAGGGCTGGATGGGGGCCAAGGGCTTAGAGATGGACTGGAGCTCCTGGGCTGGGCCGTATATAAAGCATATGTTGGAGTGATTGGTTGGCTAAAGACCACCACTGGATCCAACAGGATTTGGAGGTCTTGCCAAAAAGCACATTACTGTAGATGGATGACGGCCAAGCGCGCCACTACTCACTATTCCGATTTATGCACTTCAGTGTATAAGTCTCACGTTTTGGGGACCAGAAGAGTGTGCGCTGTTGTTCCATTTATTAGGATTATTATTTTTTTATTTTTTTTATTGTTTACATTGACAGAGAAAGTTCACCAGATGTTGAATTAAGCAGATCCAGTACATTTTGAACATCTCTAGAATTTAGGATATTTAACCTTAAGGTCAATATAAGGCACATACAAAATGTAGTGGAGTGGTTGTCCACTTTGACCTATAGTTTCATTGCTCCCATCTTTAAGCCTAAGTCTTTGACTTTGTTCAAATTAAACTCAACACTATATAAATGCAGTCCATTTACTACACATGGCATTGCGAACCCAACCACAGAGACACTTTAACCAAAGCCACATACAGTGAAACCCCTGTTCGTACATACATAATAAAAAGTTCAGGAACTTATTTTGTGTTCTCCATTCCCACGGGGCATGTGCAAAGTGTTCTTGGCCTACACACCCTTCTTGGTTCCTTAAAATCAAAAACGGTTTGATTCAATCCCAATGCTGCAGTACACCAAATTGGATATGGAAGAACCCTCCCTCTAACATAGAGAAGCCCTCCTCCTGTGGAGACTGTTAAAGTGCTACCGCGGCGGTGGAGCAGGCAGATGCAGCCCCTATTTGGTAGCATTAGCTAGCTTAGCACCCTGCACGGCCTCATCCGTGCCGCTCATTTGCAATGGAAAAAGCAAAGCCGATTGGGGGAAGCTAGCTTGTGACACCCTGTCTCTCTGCCACCGGTCAAGGATGACGGGTGGAGAGACAGGGTGGAGAGACAGGCCTAGCTTCCCTCATGTCCCTTTAAGGGCCCATGAAGGACACGCTGACAGGCTTAAGGTATTAACCACCCTGGAAGAGCAGAGCGGCGGCATTCAGAATACGCAGCGTACAAAGGCGCACCTTTACGGAAACGCTCGCCTTAAGCTAGCGTGTGTTCTCAAGAGCCCTCGTAGAGGAGGCGGATGCCTTGGTAGTAAACCGAAACGTTGACATTGTTTCTATGTGACCATGAACATGGGGGATTTTGAGTGGATGGAAAGGACAGACCTTGGTTTTGCAGCAGTAATATTCTGTTTGGGTAATGGGTATGCAGTTGGATTGGGCAAATTGTATGCATTACAAATTGTAGGCAAGAATATCTAATAATGTGAATTGCTGAACTATGATGTCACTTTTCTTCCCCAGTGTAATGTTGTTTGGGATAATATACTAATATAGCAGTATCAGTAAAACACTAGACAGACCACCAAATTAAACAAGACGCTGGGCTATTGCTTACATAGACGGCGTGGCATCTGGCTATACAAACAAGCCGGATAGGACCGTATCACTTCAGAAAACAAGCAGGGCCAGAATCACAAGACGTGGGCTGCATACTGTATGCAGCATGCCTCAGCTTGTGTTGATAGTTTTGGTTTTGATTTTGTAAAATTGCCTACAATTAAAATTGTATAGCAGAAAAAAAGAAAAGAAAAAATAGATGTCCGATTATAACCTTGTCTCAACGGGTCATGTTCTTCTGCATAATCGTATAATGTTGTTGACCGATGCTCTGCAGCTGAGGCCCCGTCTTTTTGGTTTGAATCGGTACCCAGTCAGTGGAACCGATGAGTCATGTCTTGCCGCAGGTCCAGAAAACGTTAACGCTTTTCACTGAACGTGTTTGTGTGACACATCAAAATGTGCAGATCAATGATATGGCTGGGAGGTTGCATCTGAGACTTATATTTGCAACATCTTTGCATGCTGCCAGAGTAAACGCCTCCCTTCAAGTCACCTGTTCTCACCTGTAGTTGCAACTCTTCTCTCTTCTCTCTTTCAGTCTTTCCAAGGCAGCCAGGGGAGGGCCTATCTCTTCAACTCTGTGTAAGTGTTCTTAAAAGAAATAAACACAATTGTGTTCCTTGCCAAAACAAATAAAGGCTGAGTGCATGAGCAAGAAAAGCAATCATTGAGGGAGATTGTCACAGAAAGTTAATGCTTAGCGAGAATATCATTAAACAGCAGGAGAAACACAGGTATAGTATATGGTATAGATAGATGCAGCTAGTCAAGTAAATATAGATGGACCATGTTGGTGCTGCTTCAGAAAAGAGTAAAACCAAGGGAATGTTAAAAGTACAGGAACAGGAAGTTGCATTACCCGACTATTGTTGATCTGGGAATGGGGTGCATTTGTCTTCAAGACGTGCAATTATTATAATTCAATTTTTTAATAAACAGTTGTTGTTGCACTGCGCTATAAACCCTAGAAGGCAACAAAGATAACCATGGCAGCGCATTCAGACTAGAGCTATTTACAAAAGAAAAATAATCTCAATATGTAAATATGGCAATCTCACCCTGACCAATGTGTCCTCCTCCTCCTCCTCCTCCTCCTCCTCCTCCTCCTCCTCCTCCTCCTCCCCAACAGGGTGAACGTGGGCTGTGGGCCTGCAGAGGAGCGGGTTCTCCTCACAGGTCTCCACGCCGTGGCTGACATCTACTGTGAAAACTGTAAAACCACCCTGGGCTGGAAATACGTGAGTAGTTCACCTCACTTCCCCGAACCTAAGGGCAACAGGTCGGTCACACAAGACGTGTGATTCGTAGAGCCGTGCCGATGATCACGATGACGTTGATGATTTACATCTTACAGCTTGTGTTTTAAATTAAAGCTCCTTTACGGCGCGTGCTCTTACAGTGCAGAGTTGTAACTATTTTTGCTCTGGGTTTTGTATTTAGTGTGTGCGTTTTGCATGCCGAACTCTGCTAGCGTTGGGGTAATTACTGTGGCCAGAGGTTGTCTACTGCCAGACTGGCTCACAGCCCCTGGGATTCGCCGGTGATTAAATGGCAGGCAGCGGTGGGGCGACCCGTCCCGGATAATTGTCCGCAAAGACGGGTAGAGGCACCCAACGCAAACACGGGAGCACTCTCTCCGCGAGAGCCCCTCGCAGAAATCCGGGCTCGTTTGCAAGGCAGAGTATGTGTTGCAAAAAAAAAAAGTTCTTATTAGCAGGAGAAAACCCAGTGGTTTCCTTTCAGGCGCTGCAGATGCACACTGGCAGCGATCCAAGCCTAATAAAGTTACCGCATACTTGCTTGGGTTGTCGGACTGGTTAAAGTGTTTAAATGGGGCCGTCGGGTCAAGGAAGAACACTTTTCTTCTTTTCCTCGAAATGAAAGTAGTAGTCTATTTTTGCCCGTTTATTCCCTCTGATAATGACGTTACACGCCGTCTTGGGATACTTTAATACTGCAAGCCTGATACTTTCCCCTTCTTCAGTTTCTTTGTAGCATCGAAACCAACGACATTTTGTATTGCATACTTGCAAACATAAAATCAGAGTTTTCGTTCTCACGGTCAGTCAGTTTGTAGTACGTTGGTGGTATACGTCTGAGTACTTAAAGGTGTTGCAGGTACGATTTGAGGCGTTAACTCGCCTCTCTGCCTTCTCCCTAATTCAACCACCATTGACAAGGTGTTGCGTTTCGCACTCCTGTGATAAACAGGCAAGATGGATTCCTCGACCCAACCACGATAGAGATGCCGTGATTGGTCATAACCATCCAATCTGAAATCTCTTTGGCTCATATCTTGAGGCAGGCGCAGTCGTCTCGAAACCGATATTCTCACATTTCATTTCACTCACTAACAGCTTTGGGATGGCTACGCAATTGCTTACAAAGGAAACTCCCATGATAGCTCTAAAATCGTACCCTACAGCCCCATTAGGTTCCTAGTTTACTGTGTTAGGCTCAACCTAACTATGCTCTTTCTACCTGAACCAAAACATGTCCTCCTTTGTTCTACTGTTCACCGTCCACTTATGTGTCCGGTGTGTACATTAGTTCAGTGTTTATGGTTGAAAGCACCTGATGGTCGGGCCGTCTGTCGTTGGTTCCACAGGAGCACGCGTTCGAGAGCAGCCAGAAGTACAAAGAGGGGAAGTTCATCATCGAGCTGGCTCACATGATCAAGGACAACGGCTGGGAGTGACTGGCCCCCCCCCCCCTCCCGTGACCCCTCTGAATTCTCTTAATTGAACTGCGTGGAGTGGCCGCCGTTGCTCATCATGTTCCCACCGCCACCACCACCACCACCACCACCACCACCACCACACCTCCTCCACCTCTTAAATGTGAACTCACAACCACACACCGCTCATCGTGAAAAAAAACAAAAAAAAACACCATGTGATGACGATGACTTCGGGATAAAAAAGGAGCTGGACCTGGATATGGGGAGGGGGGGGGGGGGGGGGGGAGGTGTGGTCCAGGAAGTCCTCCACCCGTTACTATGACGATATGTGAGTGTGTGTCTGTGTTCTGTTGCAGCCCTCACACGCCCATCCACCACCGCCACCGCCGCCCGCCCCCTCCCTCCCTAACAAACCCACGCTGCTGTGGAGTGTCTGTGGTGAAGTGGCGACCTGCTCTATGAACGCGGCTCTACGTTGACGTGGGGCCGGGCCCCTGTCGTGTCAGTGCCGTAGAGAGGCCTCCACTGAGACGCCAGCAGGGTGACTGCTCATTGCTTTATTTTGATGGCGATGTTGATACTTTACGCTTTATCTTCTTTTGTTTTTTAAAAACGGTTAAAACCCTCTTGTTTGGACGGCCCCCGATGGATGGATGTTACCGGTTAGCATTTGTTTTACTTCTCGTCTGCCTTTTGGCTTGGTGTCGGCTCCTGTAGCTGCACACACTCCCCCTCTGGCCGTCTGCTATTGCTCGGGTTATTTTGGGGGAGAGAGAGAGAGAGAGAGAGAGAGCTGTGCGTGTGTGTGAGCACACACTGCGTGTGTGTTTCATAGAGTCCAATTATGTAGCAGCTCTCGTTAAGAGACCCCGCCCCTGTTTTATATTATTATTACTATTATTATTATTACTATTATTATTTGTTTGCTTTTGTGGGACCTCCCCCCTCTTCTTATTTCCTGGTTCTATTCCACACTCAAAAAATCGAGTATTTGTTATTTATATAAATATATATAAATATACATATGGTAATGAACGTATATATCATCCATTACTGTGGTGTACAGCTGGATGCAATCGTGGCTGGTCCACGTTTGCAGAAGGCCTGTAAGTTTAAAAAACAAACAAAAAAAAGACATGATACTTGCCCATATGTAAACCTTCGAGTTATGGCGGGTGAACTTTGACCTGTGCCCAGAATCGCCGTGGTGACTGAGGACCTCAAACCGACGGGGTCACATGACCATACTATGAAATGGTCCGGGGTTGTACGACCACCGGTCCGTGGATTCTTACAGATGTTCACCGACGCTCACACTTTGTACATAGTCGTGTGTGTGTGTGTGTGTGTGTGTGTGTGTGTGTGTGTGCGTGTGCGTCTGCGCGCGCGCGCGCGTGTGTGCTCTGTGTGACCCGACACGCGGCGACATACTTGAAGGACGCTCACCTCGTTTGCACTTTTTTTTTGCGGAGGCCTTGGGTTCATGCGTTTAGGGGCTCAGTCTGTGCTGCACGCTTTTGTATGGCCTTTTCTCTCTGACCGACCGTCACCTAATGAAGACGCTTTTGAATGAACGGGACGTAACGAAGCGCTTGGGGGTGGGGGGGGGGGGGGAGGTCAGATAGGAAGCAGTTTCTTTCTCCGCTTTCGCTCCCTGCTTCCCCTTTACTTCACCTTCTTCTTTGCAAAATAGACAACAGCAGCTTGCCTTGGGACACCCGTGACCACAACTTCAAATCTTGCCCATTTTAAAAGTCCTTTGAAAATAGATGACTATATCCTTTGACGAAATTGTTGCTAGGATTAGGAATGCAGTCTCCCCCCCCCCCCCTTCACCTTCCATTCGTGTAGGTCTTTTTGCACTTTATGCCTGCCCTGCTCATACCGCAGTGTCTGACTTGTCACTTTCGTTGTAGATGGACTATTTGCCTCTAGTTTGCCTCTAAGCAGCATGAATCTTATGCCTCTTCAAAAAAAAAATGTCCCATGTTCTGTATCTCCCCCATGTTTTCTGTGTTGTGCACATTGCATAACTCTGAATCCCGCCTTTGTCTTCCCCTAGCAGATATGAGGTGCGCCCTCTCAAAATCAATACAACAATCCAGCGATGCTCCGCCCTTCGTTAGGTTTTACCCCATTTATCTTTTCTTTTCTTTTTTTACACACGACTATTAGAAATACACTTTAAATACATATATATAGATATCGATATATATCTAGATATATAAATAGAAATATATTACAATTCCGCAAATACATTATATATTATTAATAATACAGATTTTATGTGACACAAATGTTGATGGTATAATTCCCGACCGCTATGAAACGTTCCAACTGTTATCGTTGAGGCTAGTAAGTGTTGAGGACATGGTCTGTAGTGGATGGGTTACCTTAAGAGTAACTAACGGTGCTCGGCCTGCTTAGTAGTGTGGGGGTGGTAATGGTTAATTCCAGCCCTGGTGGTGATGAGTACTTTGCCGGCAAGGTCATTCAAATCAAACACACACCTTTCTTTTTCTTACATTTTATTTTATATAAGTGACGACTATCCTGAAATTTCTGACTAGACGGCGATAATTCCTACTTGAAAGTGAGAAGAGAAAAAACACAACACAATAACAGCTGAGACATTAGCCCGTGTTACAGTTTTGTATGTACATAAACAAACATATTTAAGGTTTTTTCTACATATTTCTACAGGGTTGGTTCTTTTACTTCCCCAACTTGAAGCACTTTTATTACCTTTACCTCTGGCTTCATCCGCGCGCACGCACGACCGGGTTGCCAGTGTTTAGTGTGCGTGAGCGAGCGGATGAAACTGTGTTTTGTTACCTTACGCCTACTAGTACTTTATTTACTTTTTATCTCTTTGTTTCCTGATTGGATTCTACCTTCGACCCATTATTTCATCCTCCTAGCTTTCCCTCCTCGCGGCCGTTTTTCGGTGTCTGTACCAGTAATCTGTGAGGCCAAGAGCCAGGTCATGTAGTTAAGACAGTTACTCAGATTGTCCTTTTTTTTTATTGCTTACATTTTTCTTTCTTCTGGCTGAAGGCGTCTGAGGTAGAGTGGGTAAGGACGGGGGGGGGTGAGCTGGAGCCTCCCACGTTGACACAGGGAGAGCCTTTTACCCAGCAACACCGCCCCCCTCTCCCCTTTTTTTTTCGTTTTTTTGTTCCTTTACCCACAACGGTCTCGTTTGTCCCTCTTGTGATCCCTTCCGATCGACAGCAAAGCAAAGCGCGCCGGCCGGCGTCCCCCGCGGCCAGCGTGTACCAAATAGGAAGCAGGGGGGGGGCGCTCTGGCGGCTCCGGCGGCTCCGGCGGCTTCGATTCAAACAGACGCGGCTGCGTTTGTGTTTTCACGGCAGGGCCGTTGTACCCCAGACTCCAGGGGCTCAGCCCGGGAGCGCTTCGACTTCGCTGTACCAAAACCTCTTGTTTCTCGAATGTTTCCACACCTACAAAACTTACGACTTGAACGCAGTCCACAAGGAATGCAAAAAAAGGTGTTCATTTTTTCATTTTGCTGCTTATAAAAACTGTTTACTCTTTCTGGTTACTTTTTGGTGACACTGGCTACATACCTTTTTGTTGAACTGTTACACTGTAGATGTTTTTTTAAAAGGGTGTTACTTCCCAGGGGAAAGGGCATACCCAACAAGAGACAAAAAATAAAAAGATTTTCTGTTGGACAACGGTGTAAAGCATGTTCTGTATTTATATTTGCTATATGTTGTGCCTGTTTTCTTTTTTTTTCCTTAATTGAACGCAAACAATCTGCTCTTTTATTTGAACGTGTTGCTTCGCATTCTGTCTTAGTAAAAACATGTTGCACACGTCTGTTATCACCTTAATTGTAAACTCTGATATCACAATAAATTTTAAATGGAAGACAGTTTTCCAAGTTTCTGTGTGTTTTCAGCTCCTCAGGCACCTGGATGCCCCCACATGGGATGCGTGTGTTCCCGTCTTGAAACAAAACACACAACTCCTCAACACTTGGCGGGAACGGATGATCCTTTCCAATGAAACAAGCCTTTGAGTGATCCCTAGAAAACCATCACTATATCGCTAAGAATATCACTAACAAACTTTGGAGAATACCTTGGCATGTGGTGTAAGTATTCCCTTGGGTCTTGATACAGCTGTGGTTATCCTTTCACGATTTTGTTTTCCTACTCAGCTGCCTGTTTTTGTATTCATGTAACGGCACAACAGATATTACACAATATCTTGTCCCAACTTGAAAATGTAAGATTAAGCTCCCAGCAGATATGTTGTTGAATATTCTTATATGTTTCCATTAAGATCGATCTAGATGATTCAAAGAAGCTAGGTAGAGTTGTATGAAAAGGTTACAAACAGGTTAAACCTGATTTGGTTACCACTTTCATAACGCTCATGCTGTCCTTTGGTATCCAAGGATGGGGTTTCAGAGGACAGTTTATTAACATTGTCTTAGCAGTACAGTAGCAATGAAACAGAACAGTTAGTCTTTATATTTGAACTTTATAGGTAGGCTGATTGTTCACGTTATAGGAATACGTTTGAGTCTCAAAAAGGAATATATAAATATCTATATTGAGTATTTCTTCTAGAATAAGATACATCAAAAACCACTTCAATAGCCAACAGGTCCAAGTTACACATCCAGTTTGACTTCTTAAGCTGGTTAGATGTTGATTACAGATTAGCACAGTACACCACAAAGGCTTTGACCTCTGTGGTTTACTGTGGCCACTGGACTAATTAGTTTGGATGGCTTGAGCTTTTAACCAAAGGACTACTCAAGGACTTTTAAATAAGTCACTAAAGGCCACCAGATCATTTCAATGAGAGTGTTCCCAATACCACACACGTCGAGTACACGAATGGTGATACATTCATTACTGTTCACAGGGTGTTGGACTCCAAGCAAAAGAGAAACTAGGTGTGATTCCCTTATGTCTACAATGTAGGTAGATCCTAACCCCTACAAGCTTCTAAATAGACGAATGGAAGTTAAATATCAATCGCTGTGGATAGAAGTGTCTGCTTATCAACATGAATGGTAACCTATTCAAATCAGAAGATGTAGCCGTTATGTATTATCTCAGGAATACATATCAGAATCAGCTGTCCTTGTTCATGTGCCACTCCAGTCATACTGCAGAGGTTGGGCTGCTGTTACGATGACCACCGGCTGAGATAAAAGCACAATGGACGCCTACTGATAAGAGATGAGGAGGAAGTGCTATCAGTTGAAGAATGTTCAAGGAGTGTGATGTTTGGCTAGACACAGAGCTGACCCAGTGAACACTTCCCAGTTCTACAGGCACGGCCGCACTTCAACAGGTGTTGCTGAATCAAACCCGCTTTGCCTCATTGGTGCCATGCTCAAGGGTGTAAATCAGGACACAGTGGATGTGCTACAGTCTTAATCCAAGGTCGATGTGTGTTTACGTGTGTCTGCATGCCTGCGTGTGTGTAGGTGTGTGTGCTGTCTCCCTGCCACAACATCTTTTATTACAGTCCTGTCAAACAAATGGGTGGCTGTGTTTTCTTGGTTGGACGTCGCAACAGGTTGAAGACACTGTATACCTCATTGAGTTACAACATTCAGATATTCAGCAGGACTTCGGAAGAGTGAGTGAGCGACAGAGACAGAGAGGTTGTTAGGTTGGTTTAGTTTTATTCCCTGGCCTTGCTAAAGACATGGAACAATGCAAACAAGGAACCTTTCAAATTCTTTATGGCTTAGTACTTTTTGTATCGTTGTGAACTTGCCTAGGCACAGAAGAGAGATTCGCTGAAATGAAAGAAAAATGTATGTCAGTAATTATCAGTATGTTTTATGATTGTTGTTTGTCTCAGAATTGTGCTACGAATTTTAAATGCCACGGACATACCCTGTTGTGACCCATCCCTCCCCTCTTACTTTCTATGTCTTTTCTTTCTGTCTCTCTCCCCCCCCTCCCCCCCCCCCCAAAACTCCCGTCTTGTCTTCTCATTGGCTGGGAGAGGGAGGGTTGAGCGGTTTGCTCTCAGCAGCTAGCCATGACTGGAAGCTTTAATGCTTCTGCTGCTATTTACAGCCCTCTGATGTCATCGGGAGGTGGGGCCAGGCCTCATCCCCCCCCCCCCCCCCCCCCGACCTCTCAGCCTGTGAGTCACTCACAGGCAAAGCAGAGAGAGGGAGATTGAGAGAGAGCGAGAGAGATACAAGGATAGAGGGAGAGAAAGGAAGAGCGAGGGGGAGAGACAGGAAGGGAGAAAGACAAAAGAGCGAGACCGATATAATGATAGGGGGGGGAAGGAAAAGCTAGGGGAGGGAGCAAGAGAGAGAGAGAGAGAGAGAGAGAGAGAGTAAATATATGTAGACATTCAACAAATTGGAGCTTGAAAAAATGCATACAGGGACGGTTGCCATGTTTGTTTTGTTGTTGATGGGAAACGAAAACAAACACAAAGTCTGTTGAGAGAGAGAGAGAGAGAGAGAGAGAGAGAGAGAGAGAGAGAGAGAGAGAGAGAGAGAGAGAGAGAGAGAGAGAGAGAGAGAGACTATCAGATGATACAGTATGATCAGTATCAGGGCTGGCTGAGGACCCATCCGTCCACCTCGACCCCCCCCCGGTCGACCACAGAACAACAACAACAACAACAACAACATGCGTGCCGTGTTTGTTCAACCACTCCAACGTATATTATGGAGCAGAGTTGGCCTGTTACATTTGGCTGAGTCTTTGTTCTACGACAAAGTGCCAAATGTCACATGCAATCTGTGCTCCATGCCGTAACATTCTCCATGTGATTATCCTGTAGATTCAACTCCAAGTGGACCTCAGAGGGCCTGTGCCGCGGCAGAGGTGAGATACAGGGGAGATGGGTGACTGCACGGTCCGGGAGATGTTGTTGTTCCGCCACAGTCTCCGGGTGAGTGATGTCACCAAGCTCATTCAGAATCTGCCTAGAGGAGACCGCGCTGGTGCTCAGCATCCCGTCACCATGGTGACTGCCTCGCCTCTGCTGCTCTCCCCTCACACACACACACACACACACACACACACACACACATGCACATGTACACAGCAGGCACACTCACATGCACACCACAGGCACACAAACACGCACGTATTCACACACACACACACTCCTCCTCAGTGTTTACTGTGAAGGACCTATTGGCTATCCCTGTCCGGCCAACATGCAGCTCGACCAATAGGGAGCGAGGAGGGTGATGTCACCGATACAAAAAGGATACTGACGAGGGGCGAATGTGGCCCAAACGAAGGGTGCCAATCGCGCTGTGAATGACTCATGAAATGCTATCAAATTGTGCAGTCGAACACAAGAATACAGAGCGTGTGTGTTTGTGTGTTACTGAGAATTGAACATCGCATTTCCCTTCCAATTACTCAGCAGTTAAGTGTCAAGGGAAATCGGATTGATAATGACCGTTTTACAAAGAGGTGTCATCGTAGGACACTGATGTCGCGCACGATGCTAATCACGGCTCTGCTTCCTCCATGCACCAGGGCTCGTGGTCCGTGGTCAATATATGGAACACACCCAGGATTAGTGGAATGTGCCACACCTGTGTTTGTTTCAGCTCACTCACTCACTCATTTACTCAATGACTCTCTCACGCAATCATTCAGTCAGTCACTCTCACTCAATCACTCAACAACTCAATCATTCCCTCACCGACTCTCTCGCCTACTCTCTCCCTCGCTCACTCTCTCACTAACAGATACATCTAAGAGACGTCCCTCTAACAAACAAAGATTATTTGTATCCCTGAATCTTGCATGCTTGAATTAATTCTGAATGATAGGACTAAGTTAATGTGCATCTAACCACAACTCTGAACTCATTTGCTTCACTAACATATTCAAAGCCATTCAAATTGCCCTTGTGAGTCTTTTTATGCACTAAATCAGTTGCTGCCTTTGTTGCTAGGCAACACAAAATAAGCATCAAGGCTGTTTTGATACACCATGCCCAAGTTGTGTTTACGCTTCATGGCTTCAAGAATGTTTGATTCCGACTTAGTGGATTCAATAAAATATCATAAGTCTAATTCAAATTGAAAAAACGATGGTGTTTATGTCTCTATTGAGCCGTGAAATATTTGAAGGCACAGGTTAATTATGTGCCCTTTTGCTTTCTATAATATAAAAATACTAAATCCTTCTTTATCCCTGCCTCTGAACACTGGAGTTATTTTCTTGTGCTCTCGTTATGACGGTTACGGATTTATTTCGGCATCAAGTAATTGAAACTGGACCACCTAAAATATAATAATAATGTTATTATATATATAAATATATTCTAGTCTTACCGTATATACATCTATACACATACTATACAAAACATCAATGTAACTCATGAGTGTGAGAATGCAACCCACCTACTGTTTTATTTTTTAAATGTTGAAATTCAACCTTTTTCTCCAGCAGTAAGTGGATGTGACTCACTCAAAATGGTCTATGCTGGACCATGTGACACCATTAATGTTTCACAGAGCGAGTGAACTACTGACTGCAGTACCTTATGATGTGCCACTGTTGTTAGACAGAATCAAATGTCTCACTTGAGTTTATCAGTGAAATGCTGCCTTCTTCGCCTTTGATGATATACATTCCCAATTAATTTATTCATATCTTAAGTGCTAAAAACACGTCCTCAAAACTAAACCAATTAGTGAATCCATAAAAGAGTAAAAATATGCACACATTAATAATCGTTATACATTGTTGTATGAATAATCACAATGCATTATGCATTGGTTGGTCATGGTTGTGTTCTGGGTAATGACACACTTTAGTAAACACAGTGGTCATCAGTCTATTAATATGATGGCCGATTAGAGGATGCATGTTCTGTGTACTGAGTTGGTTGTGAAGAACAGATGCAGCACACATATTCAGGGTCCCTTTTGAAATGGATCCATTGATCTTTGACCTCAAAGTCATAACACCAGTGAATATATCTAAATGTGTTTCCAACACTTACATCACACCATTCTCTTCATGTGATACCCATTAGGAATTTCCCCCCTAATGTTCTTTGTCAGTTGTTTTGATAAGCAGACTTCCTGAATTCAGCAATAATTTGATTGATTATCTTGTACAAACGACTTAATCTTGTTAAGATGTAAAGGTATTACCAGTGATTAGAGTTAGAGGCTCAAAGAGAAAAAAGGCATTCTAAAAATAACGAACACACAACATATATCAGTATAAACATATGTTGTTATGTTGTTATATGTTAAGATATGAGATTGACTCTCCGTCTTGATAGGAACAAAGCTTTCCTCTCTGCTAAAGGATTGGCTCACGGTCACATGAATCTGATGTTTAACAGGGCAAAGACATGGGCCAATTGCTCCGATACACCTCAGCAACCCACAGTCTGATCAAAGGATACCAAACGCTGTTCGCTATCCCTATTGTCCACATGAGACAGACTCCTATCGCCATGGCAGCCTGCAATCTTGGCACGGCCGGGGCTTTTATTCCACCGTTGGTCTCGAGCGAGAGAGGGTGTGTGAGTGAAACACTAACGTTATATCAAATGAAGTCTCTTTTAAGTGAATTTATTGTCACAATATGACACTGGTCGCTTTTAAAGAAGCCCAGATGCACTGAGCCAGAGAGAGACCGACAGACACACACACACACACACACACACACACACACACACACACACACACACACACACACACACACACACACACACACACACACACACACACACACACACAGAGAGACCGAGACAGAGCCAGAGCGATATGAACTCTCTTCCTCCCGTTCTCATTTCCCCTAAAGCACTTCCCCAACCAACAGCAAACCACAAAACAAAATGATATCTCTCATTGGCAAGAGAAAAAAGAACTTCAAAGCAGACGGCACGGCTATTTGGACCTGTAATGACAGTTCACCTCACAGCACCCTGGAGACATGCAGGCAGAGCGGAGCGCAGCATGGCCATTGAACGAGGCCGATATACAGACAGACTTGGCTGCCCTCAGGGGACAGGCAGTGGGAACAATGTCAAGACAGGGAGGAGAACACAGTCAATTCAGCATTATTCAAAACCCTCATCAATAAATGACAATCAATTGTCTCTGAATTCCCTGAGCTCCCTGATAAGCTCATTATTTATTTTTAAGTATTTATTTTTTATGATTTGGCAATGCTAACTTTTATTTCATGGAAATAATTAAAATATGAGAGAGAGAGACACACAGACAGACAGACAGACAGACAGACAGACAGACAGACAGACAGACACCTGTCATCACTACAGTCATTGTGGCGTAACAGGTAGTGCTGAAGGACAGTTTTGTGTGTGTGTGTGTGTCTATGTGTGTGTCTATGTCTGTGGTTGTGTGTGGCACCGCGGCCAGGCGGATGGATGGTAGACAACGGCACCACCATCAGACGAGGAACACATCACATCCTCATCACCACCTCGCCCCCCTCCTAACATAACACACAGCACAACGCGACGGCATGTGACCTGAAAACACTAGCGCAATAACAGGAAACAGTGTGCCTTGACTTACGCACCATATTTATACCTCATAAAACACACGGCTAAGCTACGTCCAGCTACGTGCACTATTGGGGGGGGGGGGGGGGGCATGTTTCAACGTGTGATGTCGGTTTAGTGTTATTGTCTGTGTTTGTTGTTCCTGGCTTGCCTCAGCAGGAGAGGAAGTCGGTGGGATGATGACGGTTGCGTGGATTCAATCTGTAAGACGCAACGCGGGCCTTTGTCTTGCGAGTCTCTTGGGAAATACTGACTGTAAAAAAGCTGTGAATCACATCCCTGGCCCACCGCCAACCCCCAACGCTAATCCTCCAACAGCAGGAGAGTTCATTAATCATGTTTGTCATATCGGTCCCGTACTGTACTTTTTATGACGAAAAAAATATGAGCACATTTTTGTATATTAGAATAAGATCCAAGATATACCTGAACGATGGCAAGAGGGTTCAAATGAGCACAGTGGTGTTACAAAAGGGGAAGAAATGATGACATCGCCTGCGTGCCGGAGCCCAAGGGAGAGAAGCTGAGGTCAGTGCCGGGTGGGGTGGGGTGTGAACCCAGGTGGGAGCCCGGATGGTGCTGCCATGGTAACGGTGAGGATGAGGAGCAGGTTTTTTTTCCTGGGTGGCACCCAAGCTCGTCTACCCCGGCTCCTGGCTGCCAATTTACAGCGGGGGGTTTTAAACTGGCTTTTTCCCAAAGCACTTTGCCCGCCTGTCACTCAACACTCGTTAGCAGCCGACACACTATTTTGATTTAAGGCATGGGTATAATGTCTATCCACATTTATGGTCTGTAAATAATGCATTGTGCAGCAAAGAATGGAAACAATTGGCAGACCCCTTTGACCGGCCGGTGATTGTGTTTCGGTTCCCAACTTTTGGGCGTATATGAAACATTGTAAATAAATGCTGATAGTCGGTGGCTCTTGGCTCCAAGCTGCTGGGTGTTGCTTCCTGACTGCTAGCAACCCGTTGGCCCTGGTCCACGTAACAACCACCTAAAGGACACCGGAACACAGGGTCGAGGGCAGAGGGAGGGCTGTGTTGTGTGGGGAAGGGAATGGTTTGTTTGGACCCCTGAATGACGTGGTTTAATGCGTACACACTACTGCCGACCCTGCTGCGCCGTTGTCAAGGGCAAGCTGTCTCATCAGAGTCGACAGGAACACACCACTGCTGGTTAAGGGAAATCAGCCTTTTTAAAAATACATTTTTTCGTTGCGTTTCATCCATCAGTCATCGTTCCCTCTAACGTATAATAACCATCGCTCACCGAGACTAATCGTTTGTGGTTTTATTCCGTCTGTAAAAAGGTTTTCATGCATTTTTATTAGCAAGCATCCGTTAAAATAGCAAGTTTGATTGCTCAAGGTGACTGCATCACATTCTCCGCTTAGAGAGTGTTCTTTTGTGGTTTGTTGTTCTAAAGTGTGGTTTTGATAAAGGCGCAACCTCATGTGACACCAGGTGGTAAAACAAGGGAGCCATTCAATCACAAAAAAAAAACTGGTTACCAAAAACGGCTTTCAGTTTATTACGCCATAAAAAAAGTTAGTTTTGGAGGAAGCCAACAAATTCAAGACCATTAAAAGCAAAAGAAAATCATGGTAATCTTGACAGTGAAAATACATCGAAACGACAGAGATGGACACAACAGAGCAGACATGAGCCGTGTGTGGGCTACCAGCCGCTGAAGTTGCCAAAGTTGGTTTTCCCCTTTGACTTCTTAGCCGTAGAGCCGCTGGTGGAGGGGCCGCTGGTGGAAGGGCCACTGTCGTCTGTGGCGGCTGGCCGCTTGCTGCATGAGAACAACAAACAACGTGCATGTTCAAAATGCACGTTCCTGATAGATGGCAAAACTTTCGCTCCTATGTCAATGAACTGTTCACATTCTAAATACTTACTCCAGGTTTAACTTTTTTTTTTTTTTTAAAAACATTGAAATCTAAATGTCATGTATATATTTTATAACACTTTTTTTCCCGAAAGCTTATAAAAATACAAACAAAAATGTTTGGTTTGATAGTCATGTGGGGATGTGTGGGCGTGGTTGGGGAGCAGTTACGAGCAAGGGACTGGGTTTGTTTTACTGTGATCCATCGAAAAAGAAACACTGCTTGTAATAAAACCCATGGAACAGTGAATCACAGCCGACAGTGACGTCCTCCACTGTGAAGCATGGATCGAGTGTTGAATCACTGCGCTGGCTCTGCTCCCAGATCCCCGGTCTAACCTTTAACAAGAGCCTCCATCTTGTGCCCACTCTCCAGCCAGGTCTACCCTACGACGGTATACTTTGACCTTGGTAGAAAGACCCCAGCAGCAACAACCATTCCCATGGGTTTCTATGGCGACCTTGGCCATTTCAGTTTCCCCGTTGGCTGGGGTTGTTTGTTAAAATCGTCCCATCCTTCGGTCTCATAAACTATATAGAATCCACTCCGCGGCCGTGAAAGGAAGAAAAAAAAATAAATTAGCCATGGCTACTGAACTCATATTAAAAATAGAAAATAACTCCTATTGGGAGTATTATGGGCTGGTTGTTCCCATGATGATAATACAGGGCAGAAGCTATTCTCACAGGGATCTTCCATTCAAGGTGCAGTGAGTAGGAATCAGTGGCATCTCACAGTGAGGCTGCAGATTCCAACCGGCTGAATATCCCTCCCCTCACCTCCCCTCATCACTCCATTTTGAAAGACACAGGAAAAGCTATGGTGGCCTGTAAGGTGCCAGCAGGTACTTCCAAAATGTTAATTGGATTATAACCTATGAATACATACTAATGAATATCATATGCCAACGATAATAAATTCAACACACTACAAAATACACCCCATTTAAGTTAATAACAGAAACGTTGATCATACAATGTCTGTCAGTACGAGACAAAAGACAAAGACTAGCAGAAGACTAGAAGGCAAAACCAACTCAGGGTCGGGTTCGCTCCTCATTCAGATCATGACTACAGTGGCATTCTAAGTATCGCCATTAGCGCAGCAATTGTCCTTGGATGAATGCCACGTTACAGGACAATAAAAAAAAAAATAGGGTTTCCGCCAAAAAAATATAATCGACCCCAGACTAATGATGTCAATGCTCCGACTTCTCTGCAACTTTCCACGGATATAGAATTGATGTTGTAGACAACGCTTTTTTTTTTTCCTCGTAGCGGGTGGATGAAGAAGTCCTGTCTTAGAACACACCTGAGGGTGACGGTTCCAGACTAACAAAAAATGGAAAAACTATGGCGTCCTGCGTATGCCGAACGGACCCAAAAATAAGAGGTCAGAGAAGCCATGTTCAGGTAACCCCATAAGGGACTGTAAACCCTTGACGTGGTCTGCCATTTAATGCGGCTGTCGATCACCACTGTCTGCCTGGGACAATAACTGCTAATGTAAGCCGCAGCCCATAAAAAGGCTGCCTGAACACAATTAGGGCCCGACACTCTTCTTCATAACACTCTGCAAGGCTGTGCGGGCTGCCAAGAAATCATATCTGCTTGATGGATTAAAACCCAGCCAGTTTTAGCGATTTACCCGAATCTGTTGCAGTATCACCACAGAGAGAGCAATACACAGATAGCAGATAGCGGATACAATGTCAACCGTTTTACGGCCCCTGTAAGGAAATCAACGCCGTAATTGTCGTATTAACACATGGTGCATCTTCCCCCGCCATGTTTCCCACGAGCCGGTGACATGCATTCATTATAATCCAATTTCCCACATCACTGAAGTGAGACTGGGCAAGTGCTTCGTATCAGCTTTATCTTTGTATATATCAGACACATTCATTTTCAAACCCTTCAAAAGCTTTCGAAATGACCTGCGGAAACCAAAGAAGTAAGTAGAAGGCCACTCTGTGATGACGCTCTTTTATACGCGGTGCACTTTAAGACATACACCAAGGGCAACCTGGAGCTTTCAGAATGATTTCTGGTTAAGGCCTTGTTGGTGTGTGTGTGTGTGTGTGTGTGTGTGTGTGTGTGTGTGTGTGTGTGTGTGTGTGTGTGTGTGTGTGTGTGTGTGTGTGTGTGTGTGTGTGTGTGTGTGTGTGTGTGTGTAAGTGTTACACTTACGCGGGGGCAGGGTTGATATACTTCCCGATGCCCTGTTTGAAGGTCTTGGGCGCCTGGTCCTCTTTGGCCTTCCTCTGGGCACCGCTGGTCTCCTGCCTCTCGTCCTCCTGCTTCTGGATCTCCTGCTGACGCTCGGCCGCGATCTGACACGCAACACACACACACCCACACCCAGCAAAAATCTACTGAGTATGCTATTCCAAAACCTCAGCTATATATTGGACAGACAGGTTGTTGAAGGACATCGCCCCCCCCCCCCTATAACATGCAAACACACGACACACAACACACACACACACACACACACACCTGTGCGTCCGCCTCCTCGTAAGGGTCCACAAACACACTGGCGGTCAGCAGTTTAATCTCAGACTGTGGATCAGAGAAACAAAACACAAGATAATGTAGATAAATACACATATTGAGATATACAGATAGACACATCAATATAAATAGACACACACACACACACAGTTTGGTCAGGTAAGTCTGAAGTGTAGCGGCAGAAACGTCCTCCGTCTACCGTGTCTCCCTCTCAAACTCATTCATTATTTAAACTCATCTGCCCACTAAATCCACTCTGCATCCGCATCCTGCTGAGAAGCATGCAGCATGCCTTACTCTACATAGCATACTAAAATAAGGTGCGTCTCACTATATGAAGATGTGAGACTTGAGATCTCCCTATAGATATATATCTACTCGCACCATCAGAATGTTCATTTTAGGTAGTGTAGAGATGGTTTCTGTCCTTCTGTAGTGTTTCTGGACCCTGGTCTCTGCTGTAGATCAGTAGTGTTTCTGGTTTTGGGGCTAAGCATCATTAATGCTAGAGATAAATACACTTTTGAGTTTGAGTGTACACATCCACACACTTAGCATCACCCACTCCTGCACCCTCTCACCCATTCCCACACAGTCTCCCCTACTTATCACACACACACACACACACACACACACACACACACACACACACACACACACACACACACACACACACACACACACACACACACACACACACACACACACACAGTTTCTCCTGCAATAACGTACTCTCCCACCTGAATCAACGCGCTATTAAATTATAGCGCTCGTGCAACGACAATTATTTTAATTGAGTACAAAATACTTTCGCTTGTTGAAAACAAAACTCGCCATTTCTGGAGGGAAATTAAAGCTGTGCAGCACTTACAGTTGAACCCAAAAACTCTGTTCCTACCATGGACGCCGCTATCCTACCAACGCCTGTCAGCATCATGGACATATTATAGGTCAGCATCCTCAAAATCATCTCTCCCGATAGACGAGCCCCTATCCTACCATTGGGTGCTAGGTGATAAAGGCCCACATAGCAGCCTCCTTTGTTTTAAACACTGTCCCGGTGAGTCCGTCAGCCTGCTAGAGTTTGGGGCCAAGATGGCCACGAGGTGAATAAGGCCCAAAGAGCTTCGATAACCTTACCTTAGGCTTGTCGCTCTTTGGGTCGGCCTCCACGTTCTCCATGGCCGTGAGGGCCTCAAATCCTCCCACCACCCTGCACACACAGACACATAGACAGACAGACACACAGACAGACAGCCAGAGATTAAATCGCGTAAGGACTTCCAGACAGCCATTCTACAAAAGAAGCACGTAACCTCAGAGTGAAACATGTATCCCACTTCCAATGGCTTAATAGTAACCACTGGAGAGCGACTGCCGCCTCTGAAGGTCCTCTGATCTGGGATGGCTGCTTGTTCCTCGCTGCAGGCGCAAGATAAAAGGAGGCCGTGCTTTTGAGGGTGTAGCGCCTAAACCTATTTAAAAAAAGGAGCTCAAGTCTCATCTGTGAGGACCCGAGTTTGTTTATTTATTTTATTATTTTAGTTGTTCTTTAGCCGAATGTCCGTTGCTTGTCCCTTAATTGTTCTTTAGTTGGAAGTCTGTAGCTCTCTCTTGTTGTTTTTCTGGATGTCTGCCTCTTATTTGCGTAAAACAGAAACACATTATGATTATTATTAGAGTATACTTTTACAATTCTGGGTAACTGCTTCTTCTTCTTCTTCAGGCTATTATTTTAGTGGATGTGAAAAGTGTGAGAGTGTGTGTGTGTGTGTGTGTGTTTATGTCGATACTTAAAGTGGCCCGAGGGGACCTTTTAAATCGCTCAAAAATAACCCTCCTTAAATAAAGCAGTTTGGATAATTGAAGGGATGAGGTGGAAACAACATCAACTACAACAACACTCCAATAGTGGAGTACAAGCCGCGGCTGAAGGCAAAAGAGTAATGCAGTGAGAAGGAAAACCATTAACACCATCTTTTAGGTTTCACACATCCCCTCTGAACGTGAACGTGTGCGTGTGCGTGTGTGAATGTGGTGATGGCAAATAGGCAATTTCATAGAAGCAAGAGGTGTGACTTTAAAGTTTGTCCGACTTCAGTAGCAGTCAACCCTGCCCTCATTCAAGCTTCTGCATTTCCTTTTGATTAGAAGGGTTTGGACTAACTTGTTTTCCATGTCAGTGGGTTACAGTTAATAAACATTGCTGTTTAAGGTCACGTGTCTTGTTGACCCATGTTGGTTCAAAACAAAGCTTCTTGTGGGAACTTTACGAAGAGATACAGATTCTGTTTCAGATTCCTGTTTCCAGCTATCATTTAGAACAAAGATGGAACCAAGATTGCTGCTAGGTGAATAAACACCATGACCTAAACCATAGACTATAGTCTAGGTCTATAGACTATAGTCTAGGTCTTTGGTTTAGAATAGACTAGACCAACATTTCTGGAAGGTGAATAGGGCCCATTACCTAATGGAATGACCCATGATAGCTGCTCATTACTTTCAACCGTAACAACATATACGCTGTATTTTAAAAACGTAGGTATCGTTCAAAAGGAAGACAGTGTTTGGTTTGAAGAGGAGAGACTTCAACTGTCCACATTAATAAGCCACAAGCACAGCGGAACATTCTATTAACGGCGGTGAAATGGCTTTTTAAACACCGCATTAAGGGCACCGCTGCAGTCCCGGATCATGTTCCCCCTGCTAAAGTCTTCATCTAAAGCATGAGGGGGAACTCGAGTGAAATACACATTTATCAAAAGTGTAAGTTTACCACGGGTGTAAAAGGTCATCCCTAATATGCTTTATAGAAGTCATCCACTTTCAAACCTCTAAGCTTAAACACCCACTTGCTCTAGAGGGGCCAATAGAAAAACAAGACCAAAGTCAAGAGTTTGAAATTAACTTTCGGCCGAAATCGTCCGAAAACCACCAAGTGAAAAGGAACACGTACGCCTTGTTTTTGGTTTCACTTCGGAGATTTAAACCGCAAATAAACTCATTGGCTCGACTGGTTGAAGCTTTCCAAAGTGGATTTTAATAAGTTTGTTTCTACAGTAGCCAGTCTATACGCCACTCTTTATCGTTTACATCTACGGGCCGAGTTTCTTTATCCAGTGATGTGACTGAAGAATCTTCAGTTGAAGAACCTTTCAGATTCAGTATTGCACTGCTGGATTCTGTGTGTGTGTGTGTGTGTGTGTGTGTGTGTGTGTGTGTGTGTGTGTGTGTGTGTGTGTGTGTGTGTGTGTGTGTGTGTGTGTGTGTGTGTGTGTGTGTGTGTGTGTGTGTGTGTGTGTGTGTGTGTGTGTGTATCTTCAATGAAAACAGCTGAAAACGAAGCCGGTATGAAACTGAAACTTTGATTCTGAATAAAGTTTAAATGATATCAAATGCTGTTTAGATATTATTGATATGTGTGTAGATTTGTAAAAATGGTTTGAACGAAGATAAACGGTTTGAAATTGATTTAGTAACATCTCTGCCGTCCTCCTATTGACTCCCATGTTAAAAAAAAGAATATCTATCGAATATCTTAAAAAGTATAAAATATTAAAGAAATCCGAAAAGAAGCCCGCGATTCCAAGCTATTCTGAACATTTTTTGAATGGAGTCTTTAGGTGAAACATTGAGGAAGGAGATAGGTCCCAAAGTTTGTAGAGAATAATAAAGAGGAAAGAAAGAATAAAACTGAAGAAAAATAGTTGAGCGCTGCATGCAGCACTCACCTAATTATATGTGCCATTACCAAATTCGATATATAAATAACAAATAATAATGATAAATAATCGTCCAGCTCGTTGTAGTTAATGTCTTCTGTCCTTTTACTCAGTTGTATTCACTCTTCAGGAGGTGTTAATGAGAAAAAAATAAATAATGGTAATTTCCATCCTTTTGTGCCGGAGTGGAAGAAGTAGTAGTAGTGGTGGTGGTGGTGGTGGTGGAGGTGGTGGGGGTGGTGGTGGTGGGGGTGGTGGGGGACATGGTAGTAGGTGGCGGTGGCTGTTGCGGGCTAACTGTTTCCTGAGCCTTCTGTCCACCATGGCACAGTCTCAGCTGGCAGATGAAAACAATGACTCGTCTTATGCCACTAGCTGTTCAAACAGAGCCGCCATCTGGCCCGTACTACAGTGGAGCCGGGCTGCAGTGGTTACACCACATTATGTAACAATGCAAGTAACGGGGAGGGGGGGGGGGGGGGGGGGGGGGTTACCTTCCAAATATGGTGTGCTTCCTGTCCAGGTAGGGGCAGGAGCGGAACGTGATGAAGCTGGGATAAGGGAAAAAAAAAAAAGAAGGGAATATAGTGAGTAATAACTGTACAACATGCACAAACACAGAGCAAGGAATCACACATCAATGCTTTAAATACCTGGCCAGCCATATCGAGGGTTGGGAGACTAGCTTTATGTAGGCAGGAGTGTTAGGGGATCTGTCTGCCAATAGCTCTCGTTATTAGAAGATAGCAGAGATTTCGGAGATTGACGCTGGTTTTGTCAATGAGCCAATTAATCACCACTCTTCTCTGAACAACAGGGATTCGAGGTCTGAAGCAGGCTTTATAGTCACTGTGAAGTCAGCCCCAAACACAGCCTTTTTAGTCACCGTCGTGCAGCAATATTGGCATGGATGCCCTGTTCGCTCCCTCTCCATGCAGAGTTTAACATTGTCAGAGATGCGTGACAAATCGCCGTACAAGCCCAGTGCGAAACGCGAGTGTCCTTTTTGCGTCATGCTTACCAGCTCTGTTAAGTTTACACAGTGAACGAAAAAGATTTAGCATCGTGTTTGCAGTTCTCCTAAACCTTTTACCTCATTTAACCACATCAGTCCAACGCTGAGAATGCAGACGTGACTAGTGATTTATCCCAATACTCCCCCCTTCCCCTGTATCGCCCCATCATCATTTGCATCTGGACCACCGCTCCCCAACAAAGATCCTGCATGATATGATCCTGCTGTGGGCAGACGGTGACTCACAACTGGGATTTGTTGGTGTTGGGTCCGGAGTTGGCCATGCTCAGCACACCCCTGCCCGTGTGGGACAGGTTGGGGCGGAACTCATCCTTGAAGGGCTTCCCCCAAAAGGACTCGCCTCCTGCAACACAAGAGAAAGAGAGAAAGAAAGAAAAGAGAACGGTTCAACAAATGACATGATATCAATCCTCCTTTCTTTCTTTTATGCCCAGCTAGTATTTCGATTCAAGAAGGCCGTTGGATGAGACGAGGCCGTTGGATGAGACGAGGCCCCAGATGACAGAGCCCTTGGTCACGGAACCGTTTGGAGGGACGCTCCAGCTGCCAATCAAGCGTCACCATTAAGGCTCGGTGCAGTCACACACAGCACACAGCGGGGCGGCAGGAAGGACAGAAAATATTTGGCTCCCACCGAGTTGTGTCCTACTGACCCATGTTATGCCAGATGGCGTGTGTGCTTGTGCCTGTGTGTGTGTGTGTGCCTGTGTGTGTGTGTGTGCCTGTGTGTGTGTGTGTGCCTGTGTGTGTGTGCCTGTGTCTGTGTGCCTGTGTGTGTGTGTGTGTGCCTGTGTGCCTGCGTGTGTGTGCCTGTGTGCCTGCGTGTGTGTGCCTGCGTGTGTGTGTGCGTGCGCGTGTGTGGAACCTCCTCAGCCAATCTACCTTTCAGGGGCTTTAAGCAGCAGTCACAGCCCGCCCCCATAGTGACACCTCTGCATAATTAATCAACTTGTTGACCTTTTGCCGCAGTGGGGGTTGACCTTAGGTAAGTGGTTGTGAAGGTAGAGAGGTGTATGCGAGTGTGTGGCGTCGGTGGTAAACAGTCAACAATATTAAATAAACTCGTAGCCTTTTTGTTTCAAAGAAAACCTATGAAAATCAATAGTCATTTTCTCGAGATGAGGAACAGCGTGCAAACATGATCATAGCATTCCCTCTGAGCAGCCTCACTCCGTCTCAGTATTTGCGCCAGCAGCAGCTGGAAGACAACGCGCACAGCACAATGTAGCACCAATTACACAAGCAGCATGTCAGACACTATCCTCCTTCTGTACAACCTTGGGCCAAATCTCAGACGAAACAGGGTCGGGCCGAACATAAGCAGTGAAGAGGCTGAGAGTGTAAACACCTATTCATCACCAAACAGAGCAAGGCGCTGTCATAAGCGGTTACTTCATCAAGTGCATTTTAATAGTTTTTAAGAAGTGGCTGCTGTCCTGCTGGTTTAGGCAAGGCACTAGAGGCGAAGATTGGCAAGACAATTGACATGATTAACCGTTTTTTGCATGTTTGCGTATCTGCAGTTAGATTGAGATCCAAATCGGCTAATCTGGGAAATACAGGTTTGAGAAAAAACAACATCCATCCACACATGCATGCCTAAATAGCCAAATGAATCCACCTCAGGACAACCGTGAGAAGGGGCTGACCTACCATGAGATCACATCTATGTGCACGCCAAATACTACAAATATTACACTTTGGTGATAGCTGAATTTACCGGTACATAATCACTGACCTTTCCCTGTCAAGGCAATGCAAACAACTGTCTGGGGGGGGGAGTGTGTCCCGAACATCCCCCCTGTGGTTGTGTGTGGGTTGCCATGTGTGTGTGTGTGTGTCGCTTTGGGTATGCGTGTGTCACTGCTGTGCGTGTGTGCGCGTGTCTCTGTGTGCGCACACACAATTCAGTCTAGTCGATTGAGACAAGTCTGCCCTCGAGGTCTGTTATTTCCTTGTGCGTTGCTGTACTCTTCCCACACACACACACACACACACACACACACACACACACACACACACACACACACACACACACACACACACACACACACACACACACACACACACACACACACACACACACACACACCTGTTAGCCAGGGTGAGCCTGAGGCAACTGACAACAGGGCAGAAAAGTGACGTCATCTTTAATAGCGGGTGGGAGGTTGTGCGCTCCAAATTGCGCAGATGCTGGTGCAAAACTATTGCAATAAATCTTTTTTTTAAACATTAATTGGATGGAATAGAATATTTTTGGCTCACATATATCCTTCTCCTCTGGCCTGGTTCCAGACCCGGAGAACAGCTACACCTTTTCCCTATGCATAACAGGTTTGTCAAAAAGTTGTTTTTGCCTTTGCTTTGCGGACAACTCAACCCTCTTACCTCAGCACTGTCTCTTTCGTTGTGGGTCTGTGTGTGTGTCTGTGTGTGTGTCTGTGTGTGTGTGTGTGTGTGTGTGTGTGTGTGTGTGTGTGTGTGTGTGTGTGTGTGTGTGTGTGTGTGTGTGTGTGTGTGTGTGTGTGTGTGTGTGTGTGTGTGTGTGTGTGTGTGTGTGTGTGTGCGTGTTGCATCTCTGTCTGGCGCTTTTATGCTCCCTAGTGCCTTCAGAGCTTATATTTAGCAACACGCTTGTACCAAGAGTTGCCGGGCTATTGACACAAAGTAACCCAAAAGAGGTCAATAAATAATTTAATGTTACGGTGCTATGAGGGGGGGGGGGGGGGGGGGGGGGTGCGGGGATGTTCTTACCTGTGCCGGTTCCTGTGGGATCCCCTCCTTGAATCTGGAATATAAAATAAAAAGGAAAAAGGAAATAGGAAACTTGGTTACGATTCTGCCTGCATTAAAACAAAGCCTGATTCTGTGGTGAGGTTTGGGAATCATGGAGCCCACTTATCTGTAGCAATAGACACAAACGCACAATACAGTGAGGTGTGCAAAACACCCGAGTTTGTGTGAATAATGACACTTTAAATGTCTCTTTAACACAGCGCTGGGTTCCCTATTCTAACGTCGCATCAGGCAGGCGAGGATCTACTCAGTCTGGACTCCGGCCCGTTTACTTTGTCAATCAGATAATGCAGGTGACTACATTCATCAGCTCACCTGCATTGCATCTTGTCCATCTCATATCTGTAAAAAGCCCATCTCTCTTATTTTCATATTACATATAAACTCTGCCAATAGATTTGATTGCAATATAATCAAATTCAGGCAAAAGAAAATAGGATGGAATGAATGCTAAATTAATTGGATTCCACATCTTCAGCATTCACATGCCCACAGATGGAGCAGATTTTGTTTTTGCAGAAGGCAGCCTGTGCACGTAAACACGGGCACCGCCTGCCAATCTGAGAGGTTAGCGGGCTGCAGGGCTTCCAGGTTTTCACAGTAACATTGTTTAGTTCATAGAAGTCAATCTGGAGCCGCCACAGCCCTCGTAAGGTTCTGATAAACTGCTTTTATGGCTGTACACCACCCCCCGTCTCTTCTCATAAAAGAAACAGATTTTTACTACGCACCGTGCTGAGACACTGTCTTCATAGTGGCCTGCTTTTGTATGTTGGGAGGAACAAGAACTACGGCGGCGGCCATAAAGAGAGCTTTTTACAGCTTGCCACAATCAATGAAAACCGGGCAAACCGAGAAATAAACAATGCCCTTCTTAAGACTCAAATGAAGGGGTACCGGTCCAAAGGAACATAGAGTACCGGAGAAAACGGGACTCCTCTGTTAAAACGAAGTGTGCCCAAGCGTAATGCGTGTCCCTGGGTTACCCTGAACTTAACCATCTCAAGTTGAATGCCCAAACCGAAGCACTTTAGAGTCACACCTCCAGGATGCCATCAGGGGCAGGACTTGGCCCCCTAGTGAAAACCACAGCCCTTTAAGTGATGGTTAACATGGTTGATGGAGGCCCGCCAGTTAAAATACAGAAATGTTATTGTGGGGTAAGTGAGGTAAAGGCCTAGGTTTGAGATTGTGCAGGAACCATACATTTGTCGGCCGTACTGAAATGTGTGAAGGACCCTGTGACTTGTACGGGAATGACATCTAGTCCAGGAAAGCCAATGAGCGAGCCAAGCAGCCAAGGATAATCTGATGTCTGTACCATGAAGTTCCTGATGGATCTGTGGAAAACGGTGCCGTCGTAGTAGCCTTTTTTACACAGACGGGTGAAGTTCTCCCCAGCTTTTGGAACCTACGAGAAAGAAGAGACATTGACAATTAAAACACCTAATAATAAAAATAGTTGGCGAACATGGGGACAATGACAGAGTGTTTAAAAAAACGCATGTAGTATATCTGATTAAACTCTGAATTTAAGTAATTTGAGTATTTTTTTGCGTCAACAGGACCCAAAGTAGAACCAAAGGCTTTTCTTCAACGACATGATGAGCCTGCAAGTCGCTCACATTAAAAAATAACCTGGTCCGAGTACAAACATTGACCCAATAACCACAGCTGAACACTTCAACGACACCAACGTCGACGGGAGTGACAGCGGGCAAAGACCGGAGCATCATAAAGCTTTCGCTTCACCGCTACATTATGCGGCACTGCAAGACGGCAGTGATTCAGAATGCATGTGACAGGTCAAACAACACTCATTCATTTATAAAGAGCCGGCCAGAAATAGCACAGCGATCTTGAGTGAAGCCTGCTGGGGCAACCTCCGATGCAGACGGGGCTATGGTTAGTCTGGGCGCCGAAGCTTCTGCTCTTGTTATTCTGATTTAACAGCCAATAGAAACACAGCACCCAGCACTTAGTTACAGGGGTAAACATTCAGTGCCAGATTATGCACGTCTTCCCAGGGTGCAAAACCCCCTTGCATAAAAACAAAAAGAGACGCACGTCATGCATTGAAATACATATTTTTACAGATGGTCTATATTTAGAGTCACTGTAAAAAAGTTATTTTTACACTTATTTTAAATGTTTTATTATGAGGTTTCCGGGAGGAGTGATGTAACATTTGGTGACAGAATGGCAGTTGGGATTAGCACTATGAATAACCACAGTTAGGATAAACTGACAATTTTGAGAGTCAGGTCCCTTAGTTAAGATTTGAAGAATTTCCAATAGTAGCAAAACCAAAGAACCAAATGCATACTGAATCAATCCAATCGGTTAGTCTGAATATAAAATGTTTATATTGACAATGTCCGTCAGAACGTTGACATGCACACCTTATATGGATTAAGGCTAAAACACTCTAGGTCATGCTCATCATGTTTGTCAAAGCACTCATTTTAGGTCCGAAATGCTCCACCCCACACTCCTCCAGTTTATATTTTTCATGATCAGACCGTTTGGTTACCCGTCACTTATCTATTACAGCCAACAATTCAAATGACCCAACTTAATTAAGGTCATCTTATTCGCGTGTATGACTAACACACAGATTTTTCATGTGCTCTACAAGTAGTTGATTTCAAGTTGATCCATACGTGGCTTAAAGTGTATTATTGGTCTCCTTCAATCCCCTGTCCATGCAGCAGACGGCAGAGCAGGAGGGGAGCCTGTTGTTCTCACCTTGTCACAGTACAGCTCCAGATTGATGTCCCCTTTGTTGGTGTGGAGGCGAACGTAGCCCTTCTTCTTCACGTACTTGTAGCGCACGGTGTCGTCTGCGATGGCGTCTGCGTCGGGGACAAAGGTTGGGTTGATTATGCTCGAGTGCACGGTGAGGTGCGTGGTGATGGCTGGGGAGGTTCGGGCTGCCCACCTGCTTCGTGTACGGTGGCAGGTGCCATGGCTGTGGAAGTGAAGGAGGCCGACACTCTGCCTGTGGAGTAGTGAGCCTGGAGAAACACGGGCAGCAGAAACACCACTCTGTTAATAAGGCCATCCTGTTTTTTCCCCTGATGTCGATTGTATTACGTCATTGTTTTTTAATAACTCGTCAAGGCACTTGATAATGAAATATGCTGCACAAACATTGTATTCTTCAAGCGTTCTTAGGCAAGTCATTTTTGCATCTTCAACTCTTATCATGTATAGACATTTTTATACTTTCTGACTCCATTTGTATACATTTGTTTTCTACTTCTGTCTTGTGCGGGCTGTTGTGTCACTTACATCTACTGTTTGGGATAGATAAAGGACGATTTTATCCTATACTCCTCTTTTGACTTGTAAGGAGTCCGTGTTCAGAATGAATACACATCAATTAGGCTAGTATTTACAGTGTACACGTTTCGGATGCATAGCCAGGTGAGCAGGGAGGGGTTTAGTCCCTCGCCTAAGGATGCTATCAGGCAGACACTGGACTAAATTAAGTCAGTTTAGTTCCAAGGAGCCAATTTCATATTATTCTGAGAATGTGAGAATGTGCATTTCTGATGCTAGACGCAGATGCCGTCTTTTAATCAAAATCAGTTTTCTCACTGAAAAAAAAAATCGGTTGACAGAAAAGGTATTAACAGTAAAATAAAAAAGGTGTTACAGCGTCTTGTGAATTGAACTGAGGAAAGCTGCAGGAGTGTTCATTACATTATAGTATGTTTGTTTTTTCAGCAGCAAAGGTACTGGCCCTTTCCATGTCCTAAAGCAATTGCCTAATGACCCATCACTCTTTTTCCCTGCCAAATTTTCCGACGCTTCCTCACTGACTGGTGGCAGGTCATTATATCGGACTCTGCTTGCCACTATTGCCTGTAGCCGGTCTGTAATGTGGTCAAGTTCAGTTCAGCTTTGTACACTTTAAATAAATGCTTCCTACCACCAAGAGGACGAGTGCTGCTCACTGCTGCCCTCTCTGAACCCAGGGAGGTGTCAACTCGACAGACATTCCTCTAGGCTCCTCCGATCGACACAGCGTTAAGCACTTAACTGGTTCTAACACGCGGAACAACAAGCATTAACAAGGAGAAGATGATGGTGAGTCAACAGAGCTCTCCGTGCAGAAAAATCATTCTGACAAGTTCAATGGAACACAGGGAAGGCTCTGAAGGAGACTGCAGACTCCTAAAAAGGCAGTCTTGGAGGGAGGAATCCCATGCCTGTTTTCAATTGCATATGATGTCTTTGTTTTTATATCAACCAGATCCCATGCCCAGCTAGCTTTACCCCAAGCGGTACCACTGCTCTCTGATCGCGTGCAAGATTATGCAACTGATAACAAAACTGTGATATTTTGTATGTACGGGGGGTGGGGGTGGGAGAGAACCATAGCCCCTGATTCTCCCCCACAACAGCCCCGTCTGAACATTTGTTCTGCTCTAGTTCGTGTGAAGGAGCAGTTTACCTTGCTTGCTCCGTCTGACCTACATTTCTCGCTCTCTAAGAGGCTGTCAGACCGCCACCTCGCCCTGAACTCCAGCGACGTCAACCCAGGGCCAGATCAAGTACAGGAAAGCTACTTTGCACGGCCTCAAAGTGTCCAAACAAGTCAAGTGTCGAGAAGGACACAAGAGTAGCAGAAATAAAAACTTTGGCAATCAAAAAAACACAGATATACAAGTCCCAGACATCATCTTAATTCCTTGCACTTATTCATTTCTGCATCCATTTTTTAATCCAGTCCCAGAGCATAAAATCAGAACTAGTACACGTTGTTAGAGTGCAGAATTTAGGGTTTTTACAGAGCTCATTAATAAAAGGTCACTGCATCGTTTGCCATTCATGCTTTGTTAATGTGTTGTTGCGCATACTAGGTAACCTGACTAGCTTTACCAGTGCTACTAGTTGTGAACCAGAAGTATTGACAGTCTAACTTGCAACGTTTGCTTGCCGTTTCTTCTGTTCAGAGTAGCGTTTTGTTGGTACAATGCATCGTAACGGGCATTATATTATTTTATGTAGAAAAGGTATCAGGCAGAACAAATAGCTTGTTCTCCCCAAGCTATTTCTCATGTTTGTTGAATGTCCCACACTGAGGAAGATTTTTGAACAGTATTTGTGGTGTATAGAGCGCCACCTTCTGTCCAGCTACAATAAAATGCTTTCCATTGAAATACAGGATGTTACATACAAATAAGCAATGACATAATAGCTCACTTGTTGGGTAACTAACTCCTAGATCCTTAAATATATTATTCAGAACAAATAGGATTTGCTTATCTGTCTTTATAAAGATAAAGCTCATTTTTTGAAGACAGTAAACCCACTTCACAAGTTCACCCAAACAACACATTTCTTAAACTTATGGAGAGGGCAGTCAAGAGAGAATGGAAAATAGGTTAGAAAAGAGTCAGACTGACCCTACTAACTATTGCCTACACAGTAAGCGCAATAGTATTCGTTTAAACCAAAAAACCCATGTTTAGGTTTAGAAACGAATTGGCTGGCTACGTTCCGAAAACCCAACATATCGCCCGGCGCTTTGCTCGACGCTCATCATGCGTAGACCACCTAACCCCCATCGGTCCACTGCTTCACACTAGGGCTTTGACTCCGAACTTCGTTATTCGAAAATCAAAAAATAGATCAAAATTCGAACGAATATTAGGCAGCTCTTAATATTCGAACCCGTTATGGGCAGGCCAAGAGGGAGAGACGTTGGAGAACCCGACGCAGTCTATTCATAATATTGTAAAGACCACGGAAGGGGCAGTGAATGAAGGATTGATTAGACAGCGATTTATTAGAAACCTAATAAACCGTTGGAACACGCAAGACCGGTATCCATAGCAACGCGGTAAACAAACCTCGCAAAGCCCAATCCAGGTCTTACTGAAGGCAGACATTAATGGTCAAATATTATTAATAAATATTCGAATATATTCAAATATTAATATTAATAAACAAACAAACGTCGAAGAGGATTTTTGGGCAAAAGTCAAAGCCCTACTTCATACAGAGGTCACAGACTGGGATGAAACGGGCTGTCTTACCGCGTTGAGCATGTCTGTCTTCTTGACGGTGGGCTCCTTCATGGTGGCGGCCAGCAGTGTGTCCCCCTTGTAGTCCCTGTAGAGCTCGGCCAGAGTCTCCCGGGTCTCCAGGTTGGTGCTGTTCAGGTGGTAGCCTGGGTCCAGCTTGGCCTTCTCCTCATCTAGACAGAGCCGGGACGAGGGGGACTTTTGAATGACCGGACAAACTTTTTTTATTTTTTTTAAGCTAACAAAGTATTAGACTTCAGTTAGAGATGGATGGACTTGGGTTAGGGTACTTTTGGTTACGAATTCTTATCTATAAATCAAGATCTATTATAGTGCACTCTGCCCACTAGGTGGTGCCGCAGAGATACTTTTTATTGCATGCTTTGATTTGATGATAACTTGAGAACAAACAAATTAGTTAAAGCGTTTGCTTGATCAATTATTAAATGTGAATGCCAATTTGCCAATTTTTTATTTATTTTTTTAACAAATGCCAACACAGACACCTACCCAGGTCGATGTCAACCTTTAAGGACAAGAGTCATTGAAGCATTGAAATGTGCAGTCTGCATTCAAGGGACTATGATAAATAGCTCAGCCAATGCAGTTGAGGCAGGTGCAGAGTTCTTTGTCATAGTCCCTTGAACACGGACACATCTCAATACACACCAATAGATAATCCACTAATGTTACGTGTGTCAAAAGAGACAGAGGGTTGGCATGGCAACTGGAGGGCACCTACCCGGGTCCAACACCTTGAGGTTATTCTTCACATGGAAGAAGTCGGACACGTTGAATTTATCCAAATGGGTGGGATCCTATGGGAGGGACACGCATTCATCTACAGTCAGATAAGCAGGCCCCTTCTGCAGGTCAGCAATATAAATGGTGGACATAGTCCACATGAATGCAGGATGTGATCCACAACACACCTGTAATGTGATCAGGTCTTTTCTGGTGAAGGGCTCGTCAGTGAGGAGATCTCTGTAGCTCTTGGTCTTGATGTTGAGCTGTTCCACCGCCTAAATGGCAAACACAAAGCCCCAATAACGTTCAGAGATATGTTTAAACAATACAGTGGTGTTTGAACCGTTGCCTGAACCGTTTGTCAACGGTTCAAGCAACAAAACATCAACAGTTTGTTCCAGGATTGAAATGAGGTGGGTTAATGTTGAAGTCAACCTCAGCTCTCGGAATTCAGTGTTAAAGGGCTGCCAGATCTTCAATGTCTTGAATACAATTCTTCACATCTTTCTGGGGATTATTCAACTGGCTTGCTAAGCAGTGGACCAGTCACAGAAATTAAAAATAGATTCTGTGAAATGACCCAAGCAGTTCCGAAAAATAGGTTTCCTTGAGTCTTTGATTTTAAACTGATGAAGTTTAGCCAGGGAGACACCGAGTTTAGCCTTTTTCCATTGGCTCTCTTCCTGCATTGTTTCTTAACATCCTGAATTCGTTATTCCACCATGGCAGAGCAGATGGTTTCAGCTTTTTTTTCTTTTCTTTTTTTTGAAACGGGAGCTATAGAATGTAAACCAGTAGTTCAAAACCTGTTAAAAACCCTGATAAGCTCCTCTATCGGCCTTGCTGTTCACAGGTATTAAAAATATGTTTGGGGCAGTAAAAAGCATGTATTTAGGGAGCAGGTATGAAACAGGATGGTGGGTTTTAGAGAGAGAGGAGTCGCGCCTGGCAGAGCCCTGAGTTGGGATCAGAAAATGATTGGCCAAATGATTCTTTAAGATGAAATTAAGGCTCTCAAAAAAAAAAGTGGCTAATTAGGAAAGAGCGACTGGAGAACAACCAAGATCATTTCGGTGTAATACTGCCAGGCCACCCCCTCAGCCTCTCATTCTTGGCTGATGGAGAAATAAATGTTCTGGGGGGGGGGGGGGGGGGGGATGACTCAATGGCAGGGGCACATTCATCAGAATTAATCCAAGACTCTTTGACGATGAAAAAATAAATATTGTGGGTGATGATCAAATCCTGGCAGATAAAAGACTCATTGGCAAATTATATTGCATTGAGTAAACAGAGAAGAGCCAACTCAAGAGCAGGGACTGAAGAACTCGTTTTAACTGATAAGATTCCTTCGGTAGAGATGGTTGGTAGGTTCGGTTCTCGCACCCTGGTTTTCAGTGATCCTAACAGGAACAAATCAATGAGGGAGAGAAGCCAAAGCAGCACAAGCAGGACCTGCGTTGTCTGGGGCAGGTCTTTGAGATCCAGAGCCAGGATGGTGAGCGGGGAGTTATGGGGAAAGGATCAATTAATGCCATAAGCAATTAGGTCAATACAATTAAATATAAATGTAAATGTTCCTTTCCTGTTAGGATGCAGCCCACTGTATGTAAACAGGCCCCACTTGGCGCAGAAGGAATCATAATGACTGATAAAACCCAGTCATGCTGCTGAAGGAGATCCTTGATGAGCTGCTCAACGGATTGCGAGTCACGTTTTGGCTCAGCAACCTACGCCGACGGGGCCATTAGTGGAGTTGTTGTGCTCCATAGAGTGGGTACAAGTCTTAGTGCTCCGTGTGGGGTGGAATGAATCAGGAGGGAAGAACGGCCAGGAGCTTCCAGCGGAAACGAGTAGCTCATGTAGAGCCAGGGAGTATTGAGTCGTAGGTCTGTATTTTCAGCAAAAAGTATATTCACTCACCTCATTGGAGAACACATTGCCGGTGACCTTGTTGGTAACAATGTGAGAGTTGTTGGTGAAGATATTGAACAGCACTGGACAATGGTACTTCCCTGAAGCAGTAGGAAAGAGAAATGTTAAGATACACATTTTATATATTTATTGTTGTATGTGGTCAGCTGTACAAAGTGGTAGCACTAGAACTGACAAACGCACACAAACACATACACACACTCTGCGATGTCTGGATCAATCAAGGTCAGCTTCTGTCTCAGGTGTGGCTCGACGACAACCCTGCTTCTGTATTTGCTTCCATGTTTCGTTGCATGATAATTCTGTTCAAGTCTCCTGCTAACCAACAGTTATGTGCTTAATCAGAGACGTTTTCTTAGGAAAAACTGTCTTTTCTTTCAGCAGGGCGGTTTCGGTGTGAAGATGACGTTTGAGATGCGATGGCTTCATGGAATCCTTTCTAAGAGAATCTTCAAATACCACCTGTGCTCAGTTCAATGTCACAGTTTTCTTACAGTTCAGCTCGAAAAAAATTCTGCTCCTGTCCGCACTTCTCTTTCAAATAGTTCCCGGTTTGATCATAATAATATTTTTTTGCTGGCAGTTTAGCCTGTAATCGTTGACGTTAGAGAGCGCTACAACCCAACTATGAAACAGTTCGATATTGAAACAAAATATTACAGGAATGGCACCTCCTATTTTACGTTACTCATGGTTAATGTATTTCCATTCATAGTATTATTATGTGTAAAATAAATCCTCTGTGTACCACCAAACAGTGCAATGCGTACCAGCAGTGGTACGCGTACCAAGATACCACTGTTTGAAGACCAATTATCTAACCTATATCAAACAGGATTGAGTGAGACAGATGCATGAATAAACACTAACCATCAGCGTTCTTTGCGAAGGTTAGTTTGATGAGGGACTTTACTTCCAGCTTCTGCAGAAGAAAAAAAAAAATAGAAGTTGTTGACATTTTAGTGAAACAAAGTTTCTTTGTCTTTTAGCAAGAAATAATGGTGATAAAATAGTATAAGGACAATGAGGCCTTTACAGACAGTTAAATCATGTCTCCATGTGCTTGCTTACCTCTCCTGAGATGGGGTTGGTGCCGTACCTCTTAATCCAAGGGATAATGCTCCTAAAACACAGGGTATGAATGAATCGCATTCCCTTCTTGTCTCCTTATCCCAAACTCTAAAACGAGTCCTTTGAACTACAACAACGGATCGATGTCCAATGTTTTATGTATTAGCTTATTTTATCTGAAACTGTCCAATGCCATCTTCCCTGTCCTGATATTGCCTTTATCATTCCAAATCTACACCAAAACGAATATAGCATGTTAAGTTAATATCGTATTATTGTTAAAATCATATTATGTAATCCACTTTCAGGCTCACAAGTAAGAGGCAAAGTAATACTTACAGTAGGTCAAAGACCACTCCTTCCTCGGTACAAACTGGATACTCAAATGGTTGGAGGGACAAGCTTAAGGATTTAGGACACAGTGTTCAACAGTGTCAACAATGGATAAGGTTTTTTCTATTTGAGATTAATAAACAACCCAAGTTGTAAAGCCTCTAAAATGTATGACTGGGTTAGTGTGCATAAGGTGCATAGTACATATGTAGACCTCAATACGTATACAAGACGAAACGTACATACATCTTATAATTATGTGTGTGAGACTTGAAGATTTAGGTGTACTTGAAATGCATAAGTCAATGGGAACCGTACAATACCATACCTGCAGTGGTCGAATGGAAGTCGTCTAAAATCCGCCTGGGGAATTTCTATGATGAAAAGAACAAAATCATAATGTCTCTGCTTGATGCCTATTTCTCTATATCAAACAGGTATTATTATAAGAGTACTTCTCAGAAATAATAATTGGCATGTCATGTTTGAATAATAAAAATGAATACGAGAATAAAACACACCTGCGCGCTTTCCTCCATAGAAATTTGTGTACTCCGAGGAGGTTATATACCTAGAACACCAATCAAAGAAATTATCAAGAAGACCAAAATGATTGACATCGTTAGCATTTTTGTTCCTTTTTTTTTTTATCATCAATTGTGACTCATTTTAAATGTTAAATAATAAAAGCTCTACAAGTAGTTCAGGGGGATTTCCAACATCCATTAGGCAGCCAATCATGAAGCAGTAGCCTCGAGTGTATATTTTAGGAGGAGAGACCAGATTATGAAAGGTCATAAGTAGGTAGATATTGCAGCACCCAAGATTGAAAAAGACCTAACATCAGGTATTTGTTTTGTATGCTTCTCGGATACAAATAAACCTGTTACTGAACGTGAAAAATATGGTCACAGTTCTGTGCGCTTTTAAAGATGCATAATGGTTAAAATGTTACGATTTGTACAAGCAATAGCTTCAAGCCTTCATTCAATGTGTCCAATGTGTTGAACATTGATTATAAAAAAAAATAAAAGTAAAATAACTTTTGTCACGCCTGGGCAAAGAAAGAGTCATACCAATGTGCTCTTTAGTTTGCCACTTTAGTTTGCCACAGGAAGCCGTCATTACGACCTATTGGTCGCAATTCTCTCCATGGAGTGCCCTATTAAACCCAACGGCATGAAGATATAAAGGAGAAGACCCCAGCTGTCTGTAGGGGTGCAATATTGGCGAGGATATCACCATCAAATACACTCATAATAATTGCAGGGCACTCTAGGGGAAATGCGACTTGAGGTGCCAACGTCCTCGTTAGTCGCTTGCGGCTAACTTTAGGCTAGTGCTATGGCTCTAGCCTAAAGACAAATGTGCCTAAATCAAGTCAAACTCGTATAATTCATTAACTAAATGGGTAATACACCCAAAATAGCCACCAGATGGGTATCCCATATACCTGCTCAAAGGTTGGGGGACTTAAGCACTTCATATTGAAACATAAGGTCTTGTCTATGTTAGCATATGAGAGATCTGACAAAAACACTTCAATATTATTATTACGGTTCCTTCATTGCTTACTTACATTTTATCTTTCTGATGTTGGCGTTTCCCCATTTTGACACTCTGTAGTTAGACCCCAACTACGTCCTTTTTGTTGTTATAAACTTTCGATAATGACTATGAACTGTATGCAGTGTTTATATTCTGGTACGCGTCGCGATAAGATGACTTCTTCGTGTGTTTTTTCAGGACTCCTTCTTCTTCTTCCCTTAATTTCCGGCAGTCTGTATGTCTTTGCGGCACATTGCTGCCACCCACAGGACAAAAATAATAATAAAATAAATAAATAATACATTTTAAAAAAGAAATATTCCAAACCGCAATCAGTCCATAGTCAAGTGGCCGCCATAAATTCCAGAACAGCTTTTACAGTCCCAGGCTGATTCTTGATGGGAAACAGAGGGCTCCTCAGTGTAACAGGTGTTGTGCCCACCGCTGCATACAGCCGTTCCCTCTCTAGAGCGAGTCCTAAACACTCGCACACTCCCAGTCCCCGCACAGTCCATCCTCATGTTTCCCAATTTTGTGTAAGTCCCATGCAAGTCCACAATGCCCCAACCTCAGTCTGGTTATCATCATGACTATATGCCCCCTTTCCTTTCCCAAAAAACACTGGTACTAGGACTGCTGCCACCTATAGGGTTAAATAGCCACACTCCAAATGTATTGATAACTTAACAATGAACAGTGGAAAGGCCATTACACAAGGGTGAGAAGTAAGTCTTAACTCAGAGCGTACTGGGAAGTGCAGTGCCTGCCAAGTTAGATTAGACAGCAGTACAGCTTTACCTAAAATAATACTAGGTTTTAAGAATGGTTACAGGCAGAAAGGTCTCTGGAACTACTACATACTAGCAACTACATGCAATACAATAAATAATAGATGTTCTTATCACTGCCAAACAAATAAACTATCTGGCTCTTATCTTTCCATGATCCATCTTACATCTTTAGCGGCTAATCATCAGAATACAACAATTGACTCTTCATCATTATTGCAATAAACACATTTTGGAATGTCACACTCATTTGCATCCATTGTACTAATAACTTTATTATTATATTGAAATGCATCAAACCACAGACCCAAAATTATGAATGTCAACCCAAACATGAGTGAAAAGCAAGTACAATGTAAATGTTGTCATATTAAGTCTGATTATTAACATTGATGAAGTTATTGAATCAGAGTAAAATATTTTTATGGACTTTACTAAACAGAAAAACAAAATTTCTTGGGCATCAGGAAGGCATTGTGGCCATGGTGATTAGCAATGTACAATAGCTGGTACATTCAAGCATTGAGCCAGAGAGAAGAGAAATGGACCTGTAACACAGATGCTTTGCATAGCCCCGTTTTACTTTGATAAATATATTTTCATAAGGAAAATTAAAAAAGAAAAATGGATTATGACAATTTGAAACAAGACCCTTTTTAGTTAAACAATTCCACAGAGTCAGTCTTTTTGTATTTATCGGACACAACACAAGGCAGGGACACTGCCCACAGTACCTGAGTTACTATTGGCTTCCACATCTGTTAGTACTTATTCTCAACAGTATAGATAATGGAAGTATGATATAATATACAAATTAAAAATAAGGAAAATAATTCTATAACGGTCTGAGTCAGGATCGTAATGAAAAACATCATTGGACGACGAGAATCCTCTTTTTTCTTGGCACTTAACTGTTGGACATTCCCAACCCTTATTACAATTAAATTAAGAACAGACAAATGTTAGAGTTTAAGACAACTGATACATAACCCGTACTGCAGTTACATTTCACCAACAAACATTAATGCTATAAAGTTATACTATTTCCTCAAAGTTATAACTAAGGGAGCAAAATAGAACAGACAGACATGGCAAAGAGGTGCCTGTCTGAAACCACCGCTCCGCCTGGAAAGTGCAACATAAGGAAAATGGAAAGAGCAAAGAATGGTCACAATATTGTTCCAGTGGAGAGCGGGAACAAATCGAGGTTGAGGTTCATCAAGGATTCCAGAGCCGGTTGATGGCGCTGTGCTGTCTCGTACGATGCACTGTTCTCTAATGAGATTAATGTGTTTCATAATGGAGTCTTTGTCCGGTTGCGAACCCTACAACTTTACCGCAGGTCCAACATGGAAACTGTGGCATCTGTGATGTTGATATGGCCCGCATGCTGTGGGAAAATGGAGACATCAGGATCAGAAAGAGCTTTATGGTCAGGGACGACTGCACTTACGAGACTGTTTGGTTGTGTTTTTGTATGTTGGTGCAGTGAAAGAATTGTATAATAAGAAAATAACCCTTGAACATGTATTTGTGAAGTTGTGTGTGAGCGCACATTTTTGGGTGCATTTGGGGATAAGTATGTGTCACTGTCTTGAACAAGAACAAGTATTATTGAACATAAATATAAAATAAAGTAAAAAATCTAAGATATACAATGTACATTTAAACTGGAAAGTTTGCAGTGTGCAATGTTATGTACAAGTTTCTTAATTATTTTGTCCTTAAGGTTATTTATGGCTTTATACTTGGAATGCACAGGTGGTTGGTTTGATTATGTAAGAAGAGCCCTTACTGTGAAAAGAGGAGGGTCTTTGCTGTGCGGGTGAAAGCTCTTCTGTTTACATGTGGAGATCTCCTCTGTTCCACGGTCTGTTAGGCGGTAGTAGCCAATCCTGCGATGTCATTGAACACAAAAACAGCCAATTGCACACGGTTGCATAAAAAGACACGACAATAAAAATATACTATCCGTCCCACTGTCCTAAGTGTCTGTATAGAGTTACAACGCAAGTGCATTTGAAGCAACCAAACTGAACCCACTCGTTGAACTTTGGTGAGCAGACGATAGCGATGGCCTCCGGCAGCATCATCTGGTAGGAGCAGTGTGTGTGGAGGTCCACGCTGGACAGAAAGGCTGTCTGTGTGGGGTGGGTCTGGAGGGTGACAAACCGCAGTTAGACTTTGGGTGCGTTTGTCCGAAATGCTCTTTGATTTAATGCTTGTTTATCATCGCTTCGAGGAGACAAGCATTAGCAGTATGTGCATTAGACTCCAAACAATACACAACACGGCACACTATGTATTGGAACAGTGGGCACAATGGAAGTACGACACGCTAAGCCAGGCCCGCCGTTCCCTATACGCAGAGTCCGCAGGGCACCCAGTACCTGGGGGGGGGCACCAAAAATCAAGGTTTGTAAAAAATAAAAAATAAAAAAATCACTCAATTTCGGCAAATTAGATGTTTTTACCTAATATATAAAAAGAGGCTCCCCCCCCCCCCCGAAACTTCCTGCAGCGGCCCTGCGCTAAGCCTAGTGTCTATTGTGTCAACCCCGTCTCGACTCACGTGAATCCAGCCCAGAGTGATGAGGTCATACTGGTCCTGGATCAGGAAGAGCTCCTCCTCGTTTTCAGTGTCACAGTAGTCAGGCCCCCCGGACTGCTTGGGGACGATGACGTGGGTCACAGTGAAGGCATTCCGGTTCTGGAGAAGAAAAAAAAAGAAACACATTCACCCTCATCCCAAGATTGAAATGGCCCCCGGCGGTTGATGAGTTGAAAGACTGCAGCACACCACACCATGATGCCTCATTCATAGAGAAAGAAGCGTGTGCTTTTTAGAGTGAAGTCACGTAGAAAAGACGCCCGGAGGACATTTTAGATATGTTCTGTTCAATGGTATTTGGTTTGCTGACCCCAGGCTTAACATTCATAATCTGGTTAATGCAGGAATAAAGGAATATTTTGAAAAACAACTGCTGTAAGAGAAGCATGCTTGTACTAATAAGTACAAGAGTCCACATATTTTTTATTATAACTAAATATAACAGAAGTTTTTTACTTTTTTTCGTCTCTTAAGATTGCTATGGAGACCTCTCTCTGTATTCGGTTCTGCGGCGCAGCCCACCGTTGGTACAACACAACAGTCTCCGGTTGGAGCAATGGCTGACTGTAAACAAAACCCTCACCAGTTTGCCACACAGGATGCCACAGGTCTCCACCGCTCTGGTCGTGTTCGCCTCGGCCAGCCTCAGGAAGCTCCGGCACAGCTCGCCCGGCACGACCAGCTGCCGCAAGGCATCCACCATGCTACCTGTGGCAGACGAAGCACCATGAGAAGCAACGGGACGTGAGGAGAGGTCTGGAACCTGGTCTGCTGCAAGCGGAGGCATGTTGTGAACAGGAAATAAAGTAGGTCATAAAAACGGGGCGAGCTAAGCCCAGAAGAACAAATACTTTTAAAGCAGGCGGGGAGTGGTATATAACTCCTCAGAGGCCCCTCCCCCCCCCCCGGGGACTCAGAAGAAGATTAACTCACAGTTGTTGTCCGGACTGGCCAGCGAGCCAGGCTTGAGCGACCGGTCAAAGGTGGGGGGTGCAGAAGGGGCGGTTGTGCCAGGGGTATACGCGGGGGGGTCGTTGTACAGGTTGCTGGCGCCCCCCGGTAGGTCGCCGTGGCTCTCCGGGGGGGGCGTGGCGGGGGAGACCGTCGAGTAGGCCGGCGGGGGCCCCTGGAGGCCGGCGAGGATGGGGGCTTCGGGGGGCGGGGTGCCCGGGGCGGCGAACTCCTGCACCACCCGCTGGCGCTCCTTCTCCAGCTCCTGCCGGCGGATGAGGTCCTCGAAGGCGCTGAACTGCTCCTGCTCCCGCTGCCGCCGCTGGAGCTCCACCACGCGCTCGCGCTCCGCCTCCAGGGCCCGCCGCTTGGACTGCTCCCTCGCCAGGGACAGGTCCTCGGCCTTCTGCTCACGGACGACAGCACCCCGTTCACCGTTTGTCCAGCTGAACCACCAACCCCCCACCCCCCCAACCTTAATGTCCCAGCATGCAGCATCCCAGACATGGTCTGATTCCAATTCAATTAAATTATCGTTTAATTCAAGAGCTGAATGACCCCAGAGGGGAATTATTTTGTTTCCGTTAAAAGTCTTAAAGTCTGCGTTTCTTATAACACTGATGCGTTTTAAGCGTGTCTTTAACAAAAGTATTTACTGGGTTGTAGTTTATATAATTTTGATGGTCAACTGCTGCACCATCAAAAACATATATTTTTTTTATTTTAAATTCTAATTATTGTTTTGTATATTCTGTGATTATCTTTCAAGTGAAAGTTAAGTTCTTGTTCTTGGAATGGGGTTGTTACCTTTTTCACAAGGAACTCTGCGTACTCCTGTTCAAATCTCTTCAGCAGAGCTTTCTTCAGCACTTCCGCTTGAGGGAACGCAATGTCCTTAAGTTTCTGCCGGAGGACGACATTTGAAACAAAGCCGTGTTGGTATTTTTGCAACAGTAAAAGCCCAAAGACGGGAACATGTCGTGAACACGTTATGTTTCCCCACCTTTAGTGTGTCCTTCTTCTCCGGAATATTAGCAGTTTTGTACTCCCTGTGTTTGGGAAGCTTCTCGATAAACAGCCTGGGAAAAAAAACACACCCACAATACAAAATGTAATGAACAATCAACAACGTGAAAAATTTGGTTTCAGTAAAAAAAAAATAGGAGGCAGAGGACTTAATGGTTACGAATAATTGAATGTTAGTTTGACCTTTTAAAACCTGATAAAATCCCAATGAGCAGTCATTTGAATCAAGTCATATATGTGTGTTGTGGTACGAAAGTACTCTAAGCAAATAGAAACAACACAGAGTGACAGTATATCAATAAAGCCCATGATGGATGTAGTAGGGCAGGGCACTTTTTATTTGAATAGTTAATAGTGAATAGTTTGAATAATGCTTTGGTTGTTTTATCATTTTTGACCTTTGAAATTTACACACCCGTGTTTTTCCTCATGTTTTTTTTCTTTACCTAGAATGATAAAACTGTCACTCAGTTCGCTTCAAAGCACATGCACTAATTAAGAAGAATGTACAGTATGTACTACAAAACACACCAGTCAAAGGAGCTGTTATTTAAAAGAAGGCTTAAATATGTATATGTATATGAGCTTTAACTGAAACTGAAAGCATTTCTTCTTTCTAAAATCAACACTTTAGATAATAAATATATTTAATACATAAAAGTAAAAACCTTCTGCTTAGCAGTTTTTCGTCTATGACAAACTTAAAGTCGCAATGTGTAACATTTCAACTGGCTTGTAGCTCATAATAACCTGGACATGTCTGTAGTCATTGCAGATAAATAGTGATTTCAATAATGTTATCAATCAAATCATATCCTATTACTGACATTTTCTACAAAAAGAGAATGAAGGCCAGCCCGCATAGAGTGGCGAAGTCACGCCCCTTCCGGTACAGCCCATGGGAGATCGAAAAATATGAATGGGTTTCAATGGAGAGAAAGTAATTATTTTCTGGTCCCAGTCTTTATGTGCCCTGGACACATATGTTGTTTTTGGATTTGAATGATAATTTTCCAAGCAAAGAAAACAAAAAAAAATTGCCAAGAAGATGATAATGTTAGCTTTTGTGTGAGGCTACTTTGTGAACTACAGCTCTTCGCTGTACCTGACGCGAATGATATACGTCACAACACCCGCACTTGGAACTTTGGTACAGACATGGCAATCTCTCTGCTGCACTTCACCGCTTTTTTCAAATGGGAGGATAAAAGCATCGAAAGAGGTGAAAACCATTATAAGTCGGGGCATGTGGACGGTTTAAGTCATGCCGATGGGGAGATTGTCGGTCTTGTCCGCGCCAGTCGCAGGGAGCGTGACGTCACATACGAGACGTGTAGTCTTTCTCATTCTGTTTTCTCTACAGCCTTTAACTGAACAATTGCCAAATAAACGGTCAAACTCTTGACATGAAAAATTATAATTTAAATCAACAAACAACATATGTGTAATCCGGGGCACATAAAGACTGGGACAAGAAGTGAAATTACTTTGTCTCCATTGAAACCCATTCATATTTTTCGATCTCATCGGTCCCATGGGCTCTACCGGAAGGGGCGTGACTTCGCCCCTCTGTTTACAAGGATCACTCACGCCATCAAGCCAGCAAAGCCACATGCTTTGAAGCCACAGACCAATGTTATTGAGTATTTTGACTTCTAAAAGCCTCCCGCCTACCAACTGGGAAGGGCCTAATCTTACACATTGCGACTTTAAATCCAATCCACTCCCCTGAGAGACTACAAACACATAGTTTTAAAAAAAATAAAACTGCCAGTTCCATACTTACGTGATGTACTTATTATACAGGACAAAGGCATGCTCGATGTTGCCCTCCTCCGTGTAGATAAGCGCCATGCGGATCATCTCCATGCCGGAGCGGAAATATCGACGGGGGGGCATGTCATCGCTCACCTCCACCGAGCTTCCCTTTTTTGTGAGGGCCCGGACCCGCTCCTCCGGAGGCAGGCTTATGTCATTGTGGTCCGCCATAATAACTTCGGTTATGTCCTCGCAAACACAACCGGTACTCTACAAAGACCAAAACAATTGGTTTAGTCACCAGGGATAGAACACAACCCAAATACTATAATAATAATAATAATAATGATGATAGGAGTTGAGCGGCCTGACAACAGATCCAGAACACTAGCAACAACTCAACAAAACAATCACTAAGATACCTTAATCAGGAGGATTCGTATGCAATGTTGACTTTAAAGTAGATGACTTGATTGATAATTTGTCATTTTAAACAATGTCGTCATTGACTTAATTTAAATGTGGTGAATACACTGAGGTTTTCAATGCGGGAAAAGGAACTGCTATTTATATATAGTAAACTCATCAGTGGAAAGCAGTGACCAGCCCCAGACACGCTTCGTCCTCATTGTCTAGGGTTCACAACTCAGAATCCCCGCGCTAAATGTACGTACAATATATTTTATGTTCGTGTTATGGTGTGATCAATATAGGGATATTACAGCTGCCATTAATTAACATCAAATAATTGGCCTTTGACCATTTCTGACATTTACATGACACTTAAAATCCCTGCAGTTGTCAGTGCATACGACAGTAAAATAAGAAAACATCTGCTAGTATATAGCCTAATTAAACTGGAAAAGAAATGGAGCACGTCAAGGAATGCTTAACAGCAAAAAAAATACATACATTTTATGGGTACATGGAAACATACAGAAACAACAATGGCAAACATGATGGGAAATTCACGTTTTAAATTGAACAGATCTCTGATTGTTTATCGATCTTCTAAGCAGGGGATCAGGTATGTTCTCCACTACTAGTTTACGCGACGTCCCCACATCACCATGTTTATGACATACACCTATATGGGCTAAGTAGTTGACTGTTAGCTCACTAGCTTGCATAGCCAGGACCTCTGATCTTCACAGACTCACACAAAACATAAGAGATTATTGTTGCTTAGACAAGCCTTTTACCTCTCACCTAAGGAATCCGTGAAACGAAATTTCCAATGACCAGCATATGGCCTAGCTAAATAACATTTAAATCACGCAGAGTTGAAATAAGCTAGGTCGCTATGTGCGCTGCTGTAGCTCCATCGGTTTGCTTCCGCAATAACAACAACTTCCGCCTGACGAATACTCACGTGTATAGACCATGGACGCATAGTCGACTTGTTATTTTATTATTTATTTATTTATATTTCACTAGTCACCCCAATGTTAGGTATACGTTGGATAAAATGAGAGTTGGGAAATGGGATTCACTGTTTGGCGCACGTATGTCATAATTCAAACATGTTTTATTATAAATCTATTTCAATTTCAATCTATTCATATAGTTTCACAGGTGGCTCGTTGGTCTAGGGGTATGATTCTCGCTTTGGGTGCGAGAGGTCCCGGGTTCAAATCCCGGACGAGCCCGTTCTTTGGTACTTTCGTAACTGAAGTTACCTTTGTCTTATTAGCAGTTAACCTCCTTGCAATTTTCAATGCTACCCAAATTGTGATAAACTAACTAAAATGCCTGCTTAGGATAATGGCACCCTAATAAAAAGGCTTGGAAACTCAAAAATATGACAATACTGGCACTGTTGCAGTGGTAGGTAATGGTGCAACCTGTCATCACACAGGACATCGAGGCTATTTTAGAGAGTTATGAGTCAGATATAAAAAGGTTCTGGTACATTGTCTGCTTTATTACCAAGTGATTCTTCAAATTGTGCTCGTACAAGCCAGTTGCTGTTCACAGTTTTTTGTCTCGCAGTGGGACATCATCACCTTATGTTGATCCGATATTGGTCTTTGTGAGTGCACAAATATTGCAACCAGGCAAATAATTACTGTGAGGCCATATCATTCTATTTCCTGGCAAATTGTTTCAATTAAAGTGATAAAGGCAAAGAAAAAGATAATCTTAAAATATTCTGTTTCAAAATATCCATGAACACATTTGTTTTCACTACAGCTTTCCACTTTATGCATCCTTTCTAAACAGATAGATGACAAATTAGGAAACAACTAAAAGAAAAAACAAAGGAAGAGGATCTGTATTCCGTGTACAATGGGTTGGACTACATTTGGGTCTTGTCAACATCAATATCTATGGGCGGCCTAACCCTACCCATCTTCTTGTGTGTGCAAACCCTCATTCCTTCCATTTGTACCCAGAGTCTTGCCCACAGCAGGCCACGTCTGCATCCAGAGGGTTCAGTCAGAGGAGACAGCTGGTGGTCCAAATACAAATTGGAAGCCAAGTCTTTGTGTGAATTGTGAAGAACTAGCAAGGTTCAACCAGAATCAAGGTGAAGCTCAGGAGAAGGGACAACATGGTATTGATAGGACTCTGATGGGCGGAGAATCGTAGGAGTGGTAAGTTTTGACTGGTGGTGGCCGGGTTCATGTTGTCCCGGGAGAACTCGTCTAGACTAAGCAGTTGGCGTGTATCTGCCACTGATGGGTCCATTATGACTGAGTCTTCATCTGAAAATGTACTATTTATCTCAGAATTAAGGCACAGGCAGAAAGACAATAACATAAAATGAGATAAGATGTACCTACCAAACCACTGATAAGGAGACACTCACACGGTAACAGTGAGGATTCAAGTTGTTAACTAATGAAACTGAAAAGGTAAATACAAAATAAATAGGTAGGTGAAATTGTCTAATATATACAGGTTGCTGAGGGAGAGCAAAATGAGTATAGAAATGAAATGCAAGCATGCATTTTTGCCTGTTTTGTTTGGCAAGCTAAAAGCAGACAACTGGTCTATAAGCATTATGTGAGATGACTGTGGAGAAAGTTTTAAGCTGAACTGTACAAATGGCCTGCGTCTAAAAACGTATTATATCATATTATGATATATCAAAATCGTATCAGGGTTATTGTTATGATTTTTTCATTTATTTAATAAAATATTGTGATCAGCATTTGCATTTCCTGGTGTTATTTATTTTTTTTGATATTTGACACTAGAGGGACGCATATCCATTGAGAAATACATAATTCACAAAGGGGGCGGAAACGCTCTACGTCACCAAAAATTGCCCTACATCTAACACACGTTGCTGTGTAGTTTCATTGAATGGGTATTGAGATTTTGACTCTGAGGAGACATGAAGCTCTCGCTGGCGTTCGCTTTAGTTATTACCAACCCATTACATGTTGCTTCTAAATTCATAACGAGCATATTAACATATTGAGAGGAATTGACGTCAACCTTTTTTCCCCACCGTGCAGCATTGGCCAGCATCACCCGGTAAGCTAACGACAAGGGATTAGCTAATGCTAACATATATATGACTACAGCAATGATGCATTTTAGCCATTAGATCGTGGCTGATCACTCAGTCTTTTTTAACGACATCCAAAATTTCAAGTTTACAAATACCGCACCTTGTTACTACCAATAGTTGTGGTAGGGTACTTGATTTCTGATCCATCACTTGGGTTATTATCACCGGCAAAGCCTTTGGCATTCAAACTTGTCGTGTATGTTTCCACCTTCATTTCACTTGCCAAACTGATCCCTGTTACAAATTAATGCATAATGAAACGTGTAACTCAAGACCATTACAATAGGAATTGATTTTGTTGTTGTGGGGCATTAACAGTACACATTGGAATGAATGAATATTGACTCGAAACGTGTACGTAGGTGGTGGTTGTACACTGGAAAACAAGTTATTAGGGGAGGATATAAACAAAGCGCTGTGTCAGATAACGCCTTTGTTGAATCAAGCTGCAATTGAAAGCGTTTGTGTCTACTAGAGGTAGGGTTAGGCTATCTGTAGTCTTTTGGACAGGAGTTCCAACTCTCCCTTTGGAAAGTTATCATTGTGCCTGGGACTGAAGGTGACAAATGTGCAGTAGTCTACTCTTTGTAGTTTACTAATGGGGTCCCGTATGCTTAATTTATAACTAGATAACACACGACACCTCGCTTTGACTATTACATGCTAATTGCTTTCCCCTTGTCTTGAACCATATCCTAAAAAGTAATAGTCTTCATTATGAGCCCATACTATAATCAGTCAGCAAGTTACTGGCCAGGTGAACAATTAACAGGTTTAAGACTGCCATCACATAATCTTTTTGAGTAGGCAAGCAGTTTGGTTAAGGGTCAGTTAACCGCCCTAATATTTGAGCCATTACCTTCGCGGCTAATTGCAGTGGTGGGTTGATGCAATCATCCCAGTACCAGGTGATGCTATAATTATATAGTCAGTAATTATGGTCAGTAAAGAATAGCAGGTCTGTTGGACTGTGGTGGTTTGGCCTCCCCCTACACACCCTCATGCTATAAAGTAGGCAATCTACTCATTGTGCAGATAGAAGAGCACACCCACAGGCAACACATATTTGCTGGAAGAGGAGAAAACGTAAAAGAAAAGATCAGAAGGGCAAGTACTCTCTCTCCGTCACAATAATTGTTAATTTCAGGCTATGATTGTATCTGCTTTAGACCGTTTGTATTCTATACTACAGTCTACTTCGATATTTGTCAGCGTTTAGGCTTTTGTTACTGGTTTAAGATGGAACCTGTTCATTATGTTAATATATTTGTTAAATTTTAATATATCTTTCTAGTTAACATGTTTTTTTGAGGTGTGTGAATTATATTAACAGAGGGGTCAGGAAAAGCACACCACTATTTCTGAACTAAAGTGCCATAAAAGAGGACTATGCCTAATGAAAATACATCGAGGGCTACTCTTACAAAGAGGCCAGATGTTTAACACATAGACTTGTTTTTGCAACCCTCAGGAATAAAACTCAAACTGTTCTTCACTCTACCCCCACTTTCATAAAGACAATCTCGATTCCAATCTCATGAAACAGAAATACACGTCAGGGTCAATGTTGGATTTTGCATGTGACGTGTCCCAAAGTCTTTTTCTGCCCAAAGGCAGCGTGTGAAGGTGATGACGAGAGGTTGTCTCAGCAGGATGTTTTTGTGTAACCAAGGCCCCTCTATTTGGAATGTGTTTGTGTCTGTCTGTGTATTGGTGTGCATGCGTAGAGCAGGTGAAATCTCACGTTTTCATGCACGTGGATGAAGAACAAGTAGTACAGAGTTAGTTTGGGTGTTTTTTCCTCCAAATGTTTCCCCCTAAATGTACTATATACTGCAGTAACTTTGGAGCGATTTAAACAGAACAAATTTACACAAAGAGAACGGCCAGCTGGGAGCAGTCTGTCTGTCTCGTTCAATATATGTCAACAACCTCTCCCATACTTTCTTCTAATATGTAAAGATTAAATATGACCTCTAACTCGGACCATGTTGGTTACACACACACGCTCATGTACCTGCTGCATATTAGATACAGCTGGAGGCTTTACTAGTTATTATCTTGTAGATACATACGCATGCACAAAAAGTTTGGCACGGTGGGCCAAGGGGAAGTGAATGTGGTTACATAGTGTTCTGTTATGCTTATAGTGTGGACTGATTGAGACCAGTGTGCCCTGACACTTCGGTGTCTTTCAAGGCTTTTGACCCAGTTCAAATGTTTGCAGGGAACTGATTTCACAATTCTGTCGTAAGGGGTTAACTGGATGAAGGATTTGGTTTGACCACATTAACCTCCTCCCTGTCCTGCTCCCAGCCGTTTCCAAGGCGGTGGCCTTTTGGAGACCAGTTGGAGTTTTTGTCTGTCTGCAAATTCGAGTTGTTAGATATATTTAACAACTCCACAACATCTTTTTTTATTTAGCTGTTTTAGGACATAGTTATTGCCAAGTTAGCCTGGTTTGATGATACAAGGAAGGACAAAACACTGCTACAAATGTTGTAGCTTGTAAAGGCTAAGCTGTCTTTTTTTTTCACATGTTTTTGTCTCTCTCCTCTCCACTTGTATAGCCTTCTAGTGTACTTCCACTGTGCTGATCTGAGTATGTCATGCTTCATGAATTCTGATTTCAAAGCAAGGGGTAGGTTGTAAAAATTGATAATGCGCTGTACCGGTCTGGTTTGATGCAGACAAATATGTTCCTCTTCAGGAAAAGGTTCTCCACCGTCTACTTTCATCAGAGCAAGGCACAAACTGACCAAACTCCCAATGCCTCTCTTGACTTCAGGGCACTCCAGAAGCCGGCACAGTCCTCACACATCTCGATTATATAGTGCATGTTTGAGGCGAGGTATTTAATCTTTACAATCTGCGGAAACTTGTCATGCTGTAACTTCATCAAGGAATCCAAAATACAAGAGATTTTTTTTCTCGTGTATTTTTTACACTACTAGATGAGATTGAAATTTTAAATTGGCTTTCATCTTTTGTTGTTGCATAAAAACAGAATTGAAGTTATTCTGGAAAGATGCTTGATTATTCTAATAGTAGCCAATAACCCAGGCCTATTCAACTAGCGGCCCGTGGGCCAAATGCGGCCCCTCTTAGTTTTTTTCTGGCCCGCAAGAGGTTGCATGCAAAAAATAAATAAAATAAAGGAGAAACATAGTTGCATGCAAATCAGGTTTCTGTGTGTAGCCGGTGATACTAGCCAGTATCAGTACCCCACAATCAGGAACTGGCATCACTTATTCTGACAAAGTTTGGCTCAACTGATATGTGTGAGTCTAGCTTTTCTCATATGAATGCGATCAGAACAAGGGCACGTTGCTCCATGACCTATGAGAAGCTGCATGAGTGTCTCAGGATGAGCCAAACTAGGCAAACAAGGCAGTGCAATCTTTCTCACTGACTCACTGGCTCAAAATGTCTCATATGTACAGTAGTTCTGTTTTGTGATGATTCAAACAACATTGTTGAATTCTAAATACGTGTGCAAAATATGTGAGAACAAAATCTTTTATAATGATACGATTAAAAGTGAAGAAGGAAGGAATGCGTCTGACAAGTTTATTCCATGTAGTAGCACTATATATATTAAGTTAACACTACATTAAGTACGATTTATTTGTAGCAATTCATTCACATAGTTTTACTCGGTGTGGCCCATGAACCCCCAGTGGTTTTCCTTTTCGGCCCACTTGTTAAGGAGGTTGAATAGCCCTGCAATAACCCAATAACGGGCGAAATGTTGGAGAAGAGAGGTGTTAAACTAATGTTCTTCTTTGCCCCTCACCTCAGGCACTTATATGTTTGACAGTAGCTGGTAAGAGTGCAAGAAATGCAAATAAGCCAAGAATGAGCACAAACCTCTCTCCTTCAAAAGCCTTTGCCGGGAACCCTTCCTTCACTATCTAAGTCTTTCAGTGCCTGTATGCCGCAGTACAGCCACAACCTAATTCCAACCCTGGATAGTTCAAAGGCCTTTACTGTACGCAGCAGCAACGCAAGTAACAAGGAATGCTCCCACTGCTAAGCCATGTGTGGTTTGGCAAACTGAGCGGCGACGCAGGTTGGAAGGTTTATCCTGGAATCAACTATTTATGTTGCATTTGTGTTGTATACTCAGTGCTGCAGCATTGGGTTAAAGACAGGCTATTTCTTGAGCCAGTTTTCTCTTTCTTCTTCACTGGGCTGAAGCCTAATTTGCTTATTGGTCCTCTCTTCTTCCACAGCCTCACTGCGTCCGTGCTATCGGAGCGACCCGTGGCATATCCGGGGGGAAGACTAGCCTACCGCCTAACAAGCACTAACTCAACGGCTTTAACAGGGACAGGTGAGTGGTCTTCAGTGAAACGAATGAACGAATGACTCACGCAAGTCCCTGTGTAGCCTAGGTAATTAACTCAGAGGTGTGTGTTTCAGGGCAGCTATTACATTCTTGTGTGTCATATCTAATTGTAGTATGTATGTGTGTGTTTGGGGGTGGTTGCAGCAGGGCGTAAACAGTATTCTCTGGCCTTCTCTGTACATTAGTTGATAGTTTGCCCTTTGTATTCCTCCAATTCTCCCTGTTAATGTTTTTGTTCTGTGTCTTGTGCTGTGGCAGCATAATACATGCATTATGTGTACTGCCAGGAATATTGTTTGCATGGAATTTGGGTAGATAAGATAACAATTTAAATGGCAGCTATTTTGTAGGTCAATTATTATCCACCACGCATGTTGTGTACATCTGAGTGTAAAATGGGTCACTAGGGCTGTAAGCCGCAGGAGTTTCATGGGATTGTACTGCGACAGCGTCTTTTCATCCATCCGCCTTCTCCTTTATAGAGCTCAGATTCCAGGCCAGTCTAGACGAAGCCATGCCCCGTCAAACTCATCATGGCTGTCCCACCACCACCACCGCCGCCACCGCCACCTCCTCCTTCAGGCTCCATCGGCCGTGGCTGATGTTGGTCCTCCTCATGCTCCTGTGTCCCCTGGACAATGTGCTGGCCCAAGGGGAAGGCAGCGCCCAGGCTCAGGCCCAGTCTCCCACCGAAGTCCTCCAGGACCTCCTGACCCGCTATGGGGACAACTTCACCATCACAGTGCCCCAGCTTCGGGCCCTCCTGTCCCACCTGAGTCGGGACCAGGGGGACGAGGCCAACAGCACCTCCGTCGCCGCGACCGAGAGACCTCCGGTGTCCACGCCCAAAGCCATCAGCTCCAAGGTGAGGCTATTGCTTATGGGATTTCCCATAAGCAGCAGAGCTGAAGTCAATGCGTCCTCATTTTGCTGGTGCACATTGCCTATTAAGTAGCAGAAATACGCCTGGCAATGTCTATCTGTTGGGGTCATTCTAAGTAAGTCAAAGTGTTATCGCAAATGTGCCACATTTAGTACATTTAGGGCTATCAAATTTCCCGTTCCACTGCAGCAGAATAATGGACGAGGATGTACTGTCAATGAGACACTTGGTGATCCCCAAATCAATAACATTCGGGGAAACATTTTTTTCGACAACAATATTAACCACGTTAAAAGGTAGTAATTGTTGAGGAACAGAGGGTCAAATCGTTTGGTTCTATGGGGCCAGTACCCAGGCTGCTGGGAGTTTTCCTTGTACGTTGTGCATAGTTTTATGCCCCGAGGAAGGAACGATAAGCTGTGGAATTAGCATCCCTGTGTGTATATTTGTGATCTCTTTGTGATCCCTTTGACGCATTGTTCATTCGAAGATCATCTGATAACGAAACAATAAGACAGTTCGTACCTGAGGAATGCTATTAGACCAGTGCCTCTCACCCCGACCTGAGATATTTAATGGCAATCTGTATGTGTTATCTGTTAGTGAAGCGGAGCCGGGAATCCCACAATGCATGCTCTGGCCTAAAAAAAAAATTTGTTTGGTTCCGGTTTCCGACCGACCCTGTCAATTTATGTGCGACCCAAATTATTTTATGAGCTTTATTAAAAAAAAAATAAAATAAATAAAATAAAATAATATGTTTTTGATGCAAACTATAATTACGTTTTGGTACAGCACCTCTTCATTCTGTACAAGGATGAGCAAATTTTCTCGTTTTTAAATGAAAACAACCTACCTATCATTCGCTGCCGCTGGAAAAAATAAAATAAAAAAATAAAATAAATTCCCTACCCACCCATGACCTTTTTTTTAGGCCCCTGCTGGAATCTGAATAAAGTGATGTGATGTGATGAAGCATGTACCGGAAGTCTGATGGTTTGCTGGCTCTCCCCCTCCAGTGCCTGGCGTCAGATACCTTGGCCGTGTATAACTTCAGCGAGCAATCACGGCTGGATGGACAGGGCTTGCAGATGTTCTGCCCCACCATGCTACAGCAACTGGATGCCGGTGCTTGTGGCATGGAAAAGGAGGAGGGGCTTAGCAGTGACCCCGCCCCCAGACCGACTGGCTTAGAAGGTGAGCCATGGAATGCCCTTTTTGTCACCTGTTCTTTTTTTTTTAATAATAATCTGTCAACGGTCCACAATTACTAAAGGGATTGTATTTTTTTTCTGGCCTGTGAAAGAACACGTATATGAAATAACTTAGATTTATTTTTTTAATTTAAGTTTTGCTATATCTATCACATAATCGAGTCAATTTCATGCATATTGTTTGTACTAATTAATATAAATTGAGAACACGTATTCTTTGCCTGGAATCGAACCCTGCTTTCGTTCACAACTTCCTGACGCAACCAAATAGTTCACTGAACAAAGCTCCTGCATGGCAGTAACTGTGCAGATAAGATTACATCTGCATCGGTATCCGCCCCATGAATATGACATTGCATCATCATTACCATGGTGACGACATCAGGGCCATCGAAGCCCCTGTCTGCCACAGCGTGAGCTTTCACTACTGCCTGCGACCTCTAAAACCGCCTGAGCGCCCAACAGACCTCGCTGTTTCTCCGCAGTCAGCAGATACTTCCCCAGGAGGAGCGAGCGCTCCCAGGTAAAGATGATCAGTGGAAAGGAAGCGAAGATGCTGTCTCGGTGAGACTGCGACGGTGCTCTCCAAATGTCATCCCGGCTCTTCCCTCGCTGCAACTCCATGTAGCCGCGCCCTCCCTCCACCCACCACCCCTCATGTCGTCTTTGGCAACCCTGGCCTAGATCCCCCCGCCCCCCCTTGGGTATTTGTTTCCTTTCAGATAGCGATTGAGAGCGCTGACGTGCAGCGTAGCCTACGTCCTTGCTTGCTTGTCTGTTTGTTTAGCATTGTTTGACTTGCTGAGTTGGAAGCGTAACTGCCGGGGGAATGTTGCACGCTTTTCTTAGAAGGCTAGCAAATAATACGTTCCAACGTTCAAGGAGACGTTGGCAAATCTTATACCGGATCCGGGCCATCTCCCACATCTAACGGAAATCATGGGGGATTTTTTAAGTAAATTGACCAACCCCCTTACCGTGTGAGCACATGAACCCGACCGTTCTGGTGATGGAGCAGCATAAGAGATTAAAGAGCCCAGCCTTTGCTTGACTTGGCAAGACAACAACTGACCCTCAAAGCGAGGAGCACTCTCGCAGCTTCTGCCCCCCCGTAGCGCAAAAACAGACAACCCCACTCTGGTTTCATCCTCAGTTTAACAAGAAAACTGAACTGAAACCCAAACGGAGTCCGGAATGTTTTTTTAGAAGTTGTGGTAGATTCAGATGTTCTCTGTGCAGACTGTGGATTTAAAATCGGGAATTTCTGCTTGCAATTGTTTTATCTTTTCTCCCAACAGGTCTTCTTTTACCCTAACGATACATTCTTCTTCTTATTCCCTCTGTATTCCCCACGGACCACCGCTCCACGAAGCCCATTTGACCCCAATCTCTCCTCTAATGCTTCACCTTTCTCCTATAAGGTTCAGAGGATGTCGTCTCGGATGCTCAGTTTAACGGTTGTCGTTGCAATAATTCGTTTTAAGTTTGAACAGGAAGACCTTCAAGGCCCGTGTGTCCGTGTCCGTCTATGTTTCTCTGTGTGTCTTGTGTCCGTGTGTCTTTCCATCCTAACGTGTGTGCGTCCCCCCCCCCCCCCCCCCTGTTCCCGTGGCGGTGGGAGCCCAGTGTGGGGCTTCTCCTTCCTCAGTGTGACGCTGGTCAGTGTCTTCTCTCTCACCGGGGCCGTGCTGGTGCCGCTCATGACCTCGCGCTACATGCGCCGCGCCCTGGCCTATTTCATCGCTCTGTCCATCGGCACGCTCTTCTCCACCGCCGTGTTCCAGCTCCTGCCCGAGGTTTGCCACCCGTCCGTCCGTCCGTCCGTCCGTCCGTCCGTCCGTCCGTCCGTCCGCCCCGCCACTGCCGACAATCAGTCCCTTAATCCGGCGGGAAGGTTCGAACGCTCCAACGGGCCGCGCGTCTCTCCATCCTTTTCTCCGGGACTCAGTATCACATGACGGGGGATAATGGTGTACCCATGGGCAAGCGCACAAATGGCCCGAGGGCCTCATTCTCCCCCCCCCTCCGCCCCCAACCCCCCAAGACACCCCCCTCCTTTTTCTTCTTGTCTTTTGTTTCCTGTAATTTTTCTCTCTTCCTTTCACAGGCTTAAATGAGCACCTTGGAAGAATGGGTTTTCAGTTCATTGGTTCTTCCGCCTGAGGTGCCTTTGCTAATCAAGTGAACTCGGGGAAGTGTGTGTGTGTGTGTGTGTGTGTGTGTGTGTGTGTGTGTGTGTGTGTGTGTGTGTGTGTGTGTGTGTGTGTGTGTGTGTGTGTGTGTGTGTGTGTGTGTGTGTGTGTGTGTGTGTGTGTGTGTGTGGCCACCAGTTTCTTTTTGGGTTTTAATTTCCTTTTTTTACAGCTCTTTTACAACAGTATGAAATGCAACAGACTCCTCAGTATGAAACACACTATTGGACTATTATAGCTCTCCTGCTTACATTCCTGCTGTACACTGGTATGGTGGCTGTGTTTACCAAACGATGAGCCCTTTCATCGATAAGAAGCTGCTTAGTCTGCGGTTTTTGTAATGTTGCAGTGTCATCAAGGTTACCACCTGGGTACAATACTACCACTTAAAATCTGGTTTACCTATGTTTGACTCATTACTCATGACCATGTTTGTTCAAATACTTTGTTTAAGTGTTGTTGAGGTGTGTGTGTGTGTGTGTGTGTGTGTGTGTGTGTGTGTGTGTGTGTGCGCGCGCGCGCAAGTTCTTAAAAGGGAATGTTTGCTTACAGCAAATTCATCTCGATTGTTCACAAAGGGTGGTATTCTAATCAACCTCAATCACTCTTTTGCTCCTGGGGGCGTTTCGGAAAGGTTGACCATTAATTGCACCTTTACTCTTTCAGGACATGCATGTCGCCCTGACATGCACGTGATCTCTCATGGTGGTTTATTTCAAATTTGGGGCTATTTTAATATTGTCCTGGTTTCTCCTTTTGTGGTGGCCCGATGGAATACCCTCATTCTAGACATTTTGACTAATCAACCTCTTTCTCTCATTTCCCTTTTGTTTCGTTCATCTCTTGTATGTGGTATGTTGTCTCCCCCCCCCCCCCCCCCCCCCCCCCTCTTTCTATGGTTCGCCGGCGGGTCAGTCTGGGGTTATGGATTCCTGTGCGTCACTCTGATCTCGCTGTGTTCGCTGGTGGGCGCCAGCGTGGTTCCCTTCATGAGGAAAACCTTTTACAAGCGCCTGCTGCTCTACTTCATAGCCCTGGCCATTGGCACGCTCTACTCCAACGCCCTCTTCCAGCTCATCCCGGAGGTAGAGTGGTTTAGTGGACTAGACTGTAGTGCAAACAGTGTTCCTGCAAAAGGAATAGAATTGATAAAAATCAATTGCTTAACATTATCCAAAGCTATTTGATACCCCTTTACATTTGGCTTGGGATATCCCATCCCAACATCTTCCATTTTCTTTTAAGTAGGCAATTTTAATACAGGTTTTATATAAAGCTGAGGCCACACATTTTCAGTTTAAACTGTATAATTATGGAGACTTTTTGTGTTTGTTGTCCACAAACATTAACAGATCCATCTTACAATGTTTGGTCTCATTTCTAATCGTCTATATTTTCCAATGATCATACCTGCTGCCTGTTTTTTGATAAAACCAAACTTCGGGACGTTTTAGGTGCCCAATTCACCAGCACATGCTAATAGTCACGCTAATATATTGGTTGTATCTAATCTTTGACGAAAATGTATAAACCTCAGTCAAGCCAAGTCACATGTTATGTTCACCATGTATCTAATAGTTTTACCATGGATCTTAAAATGGAGATCGAGAGGTTAATGGTCCATGATAGGAGCCTCCATGCTTGGCCTTGGCATAACCACAAAGGGTTTTCCCCTTGCCAATGCGTCCACACATATAAGCCAGTTTGTCGTTCAAATCAGGAACTTTTTTCCCTGCAAGAAGCCAACTGTGCTGGGATAAAAAGGGATTAGAAAGTTCAAAAGGACTGGATTGTCTGGCAGCGTTCCTTCTTTGTTAACCAGCAGGCAAACGTCAGTGAATGGGAAAAAAAAATCGGTGGGACAACAGGTTCACTCTTGATTTAAGTAACCAGTAAGAGGTGTGTTAGTCAGTGGAACCAACAAGAGGTGTCTTCCAAAGAATGCCTAACTTCCCAACCGGCCTCATTGAAATTAAAACTGTCCAATGCTGGGCCAGCGCCCCTTGGGTTTAGCCTTTCAGGTGGGATTGTGTGGTTTTAAACGCCACTTCAACGTGGTTGCCAGGCCCAACACTGCTTCTTTTTGTGTGCTAGGCGTTTGGCTTCGACCCCACTGTCAACAACTATGTGTCCAAATCCTCGGTCGTTTTCGGGGGCTTCTACCTGTTCTTCTTCACGGAGAAAGTCCTCAAGGCCCTGCTGAAACGGAAAGATGGGGTGAGTGGATGGCGTCGCCTCATTTTCATTGTTCCGATCAATTTATCTTTGCGTAACTATGTGTTTGCTTACGTCATAAATTGGCGTCTTTGATGTTTTTACATTTTGACGGCATTGTTATTGTCAATCCCTGAGTAATATATTACTCTGATGTTGTGTCCCTAGACAAACTTTTTTAAGTCCATTGAAAGTGGTTAGTCTGGTTGTGCAGGATGCTTTTAGCAGGAGCAGTCATACACGTTTGGGTTATCCTGACTGTACGTCGTATCCTCATCAATTAATAATTAGATTCAGATCAAAGCATTTTTGACAAGTTCAATTGACATTTATTTAAGTGCAACCCTTGGCCTTGTTTGGTTAATAATTACATCATATAATGATCATAATGGGATAATTACATTAAATCAGACTAAGAAGCCTTATATCATCTTGTGTCAACGTTTTAAAATCATGCAATGAAATGATGAACTAAACGGCTAATTTGTTGTTAACGAAGTTGAACAGGGAACTCAAATACATTATGCAAATGCAATGCAGAATGTAGGACAACCGCTCCCTCGAAGTCCTCATCACCTGTGAGGCCTCCACAGGGCTCTGACAGTGATTAACTGGCCCTGTTGTGTCTCATAATTCAACTTTGAATGGCTCAAATTATGAATATAGTTTTTTTTATTTCTTTAAAAAAAACAAAAAGTCAGCTTATTTCTTCATGGGCAACCCTTCTTTTATTCTATCTCCCCCCAGGAAAACGGCCATGGCCACAGCCACAGCCACTTCCACGGCTCGGAGTGTTACTTGTCGGCCAACGGCGATGCCGAGGGCGTGCGGGGCAAGCTCCAAGCCAACGGGGAAGCCCTGGGCGACAAGGCGGACGCCGGGGAGGGGGAGCTCATGCTTAGCCCCGCACAGACACCACAGGTGGGGGGAACCGAGGGCTTGGGGGGGGGGGGGCCAGTGAACCGAGAGCCGTCCGGGCTCTGGTTAATGTAGAACGCTGCGTCCAAGAGAGGGTTTCGGACGCCTGCAGCAGCTTCTCAGACACTTAAACTATAATGCAGCGACGGCGTGACTCGCTCATTGCGGAGCTTGTAAATAAAACGGCCACATGTTGGGAAACGTCATAGTGTTTGATTCAAGCTGAAACAGCAGTTTCAAGCTGAAAACTATGATTCAAGCTGAAACCATGGAACAATGACCGTATTTTTTTTTTTTATTATTATTGTCCGAAAAGCAACTTACATGAATACATGAATACATCTTTCCAACTTCACTCAAATGTTGAACTCTGTCTTTCTGTCTGTCTGTCCATCTGTCTACCTCTATCTCTACATGTCTCTGTCTCTATGGTCCACCAAGTATTAACATTGCCAAATCAGTTGAGCAAAACGCAACAAAGGGACCAATAATACCACAACTAACACCTGTGGTCATGCCATCGTTCAAAACGTCTCCTCTCTCCCCTGATGTGGCAGGCTTCCTCGGGCCCCGAGACGGGTGCGGTCGCGGGCCCCAGCAGCAAAAGGGGGGGATGCTACTGGCTGAAGGGGACAGCCTACTCCGACATCGGCACGCTGGCCTGGATGATCACGCTGAGCGACGGCCTGCACAACTTCATCGACGGGCTGGCCATCGGCGCCTCCTTCACGTCCTCCGTGTTCCAGGGAATCAGCACCTCCGTGGCCATCTTTTGTGAGGAGTTCCCCCACGAGCTCGGTGAGTCAGGGCGCCACCCGTCAGGGTCGGAGATGTGTTGGTAATATTGGTGAACTTGGGGCGCCCGGTTGGTACAGCTTAAAAAATACAAAACAATATGAAAAATAGTGAAATATGTAAATAGTTCTGTATGTTTGTTTATTCACATCTACATGCATACGCATGCATTACATCAGGCCTATTCAACTAGCGGCCCGTGGGCCAAATGCGGCCCCTCTTAATTTTTTTCTGGCCCGCAAGAGGTTGCATGCAAAAAATTAATAAATAAAGGTGAAACATAGTTGCATGCAAATCAGGTTTCTGTGTGTAGCCGGTGATACTAGCCAGTATCAATACCCCACAATCAGTAACTGGCATCACTTATTCTGACAATGTTTGGCTCAACCGATACGTTTGAGTCTAGCTTTCCTCATATGAATGCCATCAGAACAAGGGCACGTTAATCAATGACCTATGAGAAGCTGCATGAGTGTCTCAGGATGAGCCAAACTAGGCAAACAAGGCAGTGCAATCTTCCTCACTGACTCACTGGCTCAAAATGTCTCATATGTACAGTAGTTCTGTTTTGTGATGATTCAAACAACATTGTTTAATTCTAAATACGTGTCCAAAATATGTGAGAACAAAATCTTTAATAATGATACCATTAAAAGTGAAGAAGGAAGGAATGCGTCTGACAAGTTTATTCCATGTAGTATTACTATATATATTAAGTTAACACTACTTTAAGTACGATTTATTTGTAGCGATTCATTCACGTAGTTTTACTCTGTGTGGCCCATGAACCCCCAGTGGTTTTCCTTTTCGGCCCACTTGATAAGGAGGTTGAATAGCCCTGCATTACATTGTTCAACTTGAATCAATCCAACTCTATTTGTGTTGTTTTTCTGTTTTTGTTTTCCTTCCAAAACATTATCAGATTTTCGAGTCAAGCTATTTCTAGCTCGACTCGTGCCCCTCCAATGACTATTTCTCTTTGTTCTCTTCGTCTCTCTTTCCTACTCCCTGTCCGCCTCCAGGGGACTTTGTTATCCTGCTGAACGCTGGCATGAGCATCCAGCAGGCGCTGTTCTTCAACTTCCTGTCTGCCTGCTGCTGCTACCTGGGTATGGGCTTTGGTATCCTGGCAGGAAACAGCTTTTCGCCTAATTGGATTTTTGCCCTGGCTGGCGGAATGTTCCTCTACATCGCTTTGGCGGACATGGTAAGTGTGTGTGTGTGTGTGTGTGTGTGTGTGTGTGTGTGTGTGTGTGTGTGTGTGTGTGTGTGTGTGTGTGTGTGTGTGTGTGTGTGTGTGTGTGTGTGTGTGTGTGTGTGTGTGTGTGCGCTCTCAAGAATACTCATAGACACGTCCTATCAGGAATGGGGAAGTGTGTGTTTGTCTGTTTTCTATCTGAGTAATAATTGTGTTGTGTGCTCGCTCTCTCCCTCTCTCCGTTTCCTCGTCTCCCTCCCAGTTCCCAGAGATGAACGCGGTGAGTCGGGAGGAGGAGGAGGCCGGAGGCAGCAGCTTCATCGTCATCTTCGCCATCCAGAACGCAGGGCTGCTCACCGGCTTCGCCATCATGCTTCTCCTCACCACCTACTCGGGCCAGATGAGAATGGACTAGCACTGGGACAGCTGGAACCTGGCTTAAAGAGCTGTATGTGGGTGTGAACTGTACCAAACTAGACTGGATGGCATAACGGGCCTCACGTGTTTTCCTCTTGTTCCGTCGCTCTTTCAATCTAGTTTCAACTCATCCCTCAGCAGTGAGGCTTTGGTGCGGCAGGAACGCAACCCAAGCTGGCCGTCGCAGTACTCGTTCATATGCAGTCTGATTGCTGTAGAGTTGTGAAGGCCCCCGTGACCCTTTCTTTTGTTCCTTTAGTTTACTTCTGTCCGTTTTACCCCTGCTGTATGTGCACTATTCCTGTGTGCCAGGCTGGAGATATCCAGGTAACTCCATTCCTAGGGCTCCAAAGTACTTTTAGAAGCTTATCATGTGCGTGAGCACTGTAAGGCCCCTGTATGCTGAACATGAACTGATGTGCAATACTTAACCACCTGCTGAAACTGTCCTTCGTTCATCATGCTATTGATCAGCCGCTTTGGAGCTCTGCTCTTCTTCAACTCCTCGTTCTCTACTTGGGCTAACTTTGCCTGGAAGGATACGCATTTATATCTGTAATCGTTTGTACTCGTAAACCTTCCCAAGCAGGGATAACCGTTACTTGATAGATAAAGAGTTTTTTTAATTTTCTTTCTTTGTTTGCTTCTATTCAGAACCAAAATAGTACAAAGGTACTGGAGTGTCGACCTTGAAGTTACTATGGCTAGACCGTGTGTGTGTGTGTGTGTGTGTGTGTGTGTGTGTGTGTGTGTGTGTGTGTGTGTGTGTGTGTGTGTGTGTGTGTGTGTGTGTGTGTGTGTGTGTGTGTGTGTGTGTGTGTGTGTGTGTGTGTGTGTGTGTGTGTTTTGGTTTTGTGAAAATAAATATGTATACGGAATCTGTCGAGAGACCAAATATGGGCAGGCCATGAAGAATGGCGAAGGGCTGCATTGGAATATGTAACCCTCTTTGGAAAGACAGACTTCCAATCTCTTTTGTGAGATCCCTGTTTTGTGCAATGGTGTACTTAAATCCAGTGAGGATGACTTAAGACCATACTTTAACCTTTTGAAGTACCGTAGATCCGAGGTTGTTTTAGCGCACGAAGCACATTTCAAACACCTGGTCCTTCATCAAACTTCCAAGGTCAATTTGGATTGTTTCTCTACCCTGCCATTCGTGCTCTTCGTTACCAAAGCATTTAGTCCACCATCCGCATTTATATTACCGTCATATTCCAGGGGACGGATGCAGAATACTTGCCCGCACATCTTGTATACTATTTTCCTATAGTAAGATATGAATTTCAGAATATTTGAATATTTTACGATCTATTTAAATGTTTTGTTTAAATACTGTAAACTGAGTAACCTAGGTGCATATGTTGACAATGTGATCATATAAGAATACGTGTCCGTCTAATTCTTATTGAACAACATATTCTGTAGCTGGATAAAACGCTTGTTCATTAGGTCAAACTATTTAAAAGTTGAGGGAAGGGAGAGACTTTTGATTTGGGACAGTTTGGCGTGGCTAAGTTAAATTAGGCATGGCAAAATTTAGCAGTTTGCTCATACAACCAGCATAAATGACATTAGGCGGTCGCTATGGCTACTCTTGTCAGTCAACTGGGATATTGAAACCCTATGTTGTGATTTTAAAAGGCAGCGTTTAAGAATAGGTTGGGATTAGTAAAATTGAGCACATGTCTATGGGGCCATGGTGGACTTATTTTTGAAGTCTAGTTCCCCAACTTTCTGATGTGGCTAGAGCCTACTAAGACCTACAGAGTTGTATGATTATTATTTTATGTTATACAGTAAAGTCAGCTTTTATTGAAAAATCTATTCTGTCCAGGCAGATTATTTCAATCAAAGTGTGTGTCATAGTAAATCAGCAGATCTATAACTGTAAGCCATTTTTGTGTTGAGGCATTGCCTTTCCAAACCTTGCAACAGTGTACCATAAGGTATTCGAAGTCATTGCTGGATTGCTTGAGCAATTTAATTATTTTTCTCATTACTTTAATGCTTTACTTATGTATGCAAAGACGATGCATCATTCATCGTCACTTTTTACCTCAAGAAATGTCCACAGAAATAAGTAAATCTTATTGATGTTGTTTTTATTGTTTTACATGTTTTTTTCTTTGTCAAACGGTTCATGCTTTGCAAACAATCCTAGTGTATATTCACTTTTCAAATGCAGTTTTCTTTTCCATGTGTATCATGCTGGCTTTAACTTAAATCATTGCACATGCATCCAAAAAACAACAAAAACAAAAATATATTATTTCACTGTCCAAACATAATTTAGCTGATCAAATAAAACCAATAATGATGACACATTTTGCCATTGTTTGGCATATATGTGGGTTACTGGGAAATGTTACACCCAATGTCTATTTTATAAAAAACAACTGCATTTTCTGTTTGTGGTGTGGGAATGTGTTTTTATATATAAACGACCTTTTCTGTGAAAATATTTTGACTATTTATTCTTAAAACCTTGAAACTTTCTTGTTAAAACCAAATAGGGTTTATTTAATGGACTTCTACCTTAAACATTGAGTAATTATTAGTTTTTCTTACACGAATACAACTTAGATAATTACCTAACACATAATTACTTTATTGGTCTCTACCCCAAAGAAATACACAACCGTTTTGGGATCGTCTTGCTGCAGTACCATTTTCGTCCAGCTAGGCGGCACCACACGTCAGGAGTAGACGTGTTTTTGCGCATGCGTTATTTAGCACTCCAGCCACTTCCTGGCCTGTTCGGAAGGAACCATGAGAGTGAGCTCACCCGCAGTTTGACAAGGCTTGTGGTGTGATTTAATGCAATGGCTTTTATATATTGCGGATATTAAAGTTAGAGGTAAGTTCGACTTCTGTATATTAACATCTGATCTTTTTGAACAGGGAGTCATTGGTGTTAAACGCAAAGCCGGCTAGCCAGGTTAGCCTTTCCCATTGACGCGCTGTCCCTTATCAAACCTCTAGCTATTAAGTTGAACAGCTTAGGTGTTCAACGTGTCAACATGACAGTCATGAGTTATAGCAAAGTTCGGAAGTCTTTAGCATACTTGCTCCACTCATCTTGAAGGATTTGAAAAATATGCTGTGTTTTTTTGTGGAATCCTTCGCCATGTTAGATGTTTGATTCGAGGTGATTCAGGTTAACATCCAACATTTGATGCAAGAAGTATTGGTCCATCACATGCAGGCTGACGTTTAACTAAATAGTTTGCTTGCATCTCCCCATCTAATGAAGAAAACTCCTGTTTCGGGACACCGCTGTGGGTTTACAGCACTGGTTTATGAAGCAGAACAACAGTCATGATGAGTTTATTCTTTGTTTTTATTTGACAGAAGCAACGGGACAGAGAGATCATGGCCTGTGCCATAGTACCGCTTGATGAACAACAGGTGACCGAACCGAGTGTTGTCGGAAAAGACCGAACCTTGCCTGCTCTGGTGAGTCATCTCCGGTGTGTGTGTGTGTGTGTCTGTCTGTCTGTGTTTTTTATAAGTCCCATTTTGACCCCTCGGTTGGGTTAGATCATATGAAGGAGATTCAGCACCAAAGCAAACGCCACAGCCTCCTCTTCTCAACGTAAACTGAGGTCTTACGTTACGTGTAACCCTGTCCGTAGTAACGTTCGATATATTTCCCTATAAGCATCCTGACCGGAAGGAAGAGCGGTGTTTTGTGCCCTACAAGCCTCCGCCCGAGGATGGCTCACCTGCTCAGGTGGAGGAGTTCCTAGAACATGCCAAGTTCATCACTGAAGACCTGGAGTGGTTGCTGGCTTTACCCCATGACAAGTTCTGGTGCCAGGTAACATCTGCTGGGGTTAGAGAAGGGTGTTACTGTGAAATTACAGTGTTTCCTTCAATCAGTGATCAATACTTTTAAAAACTATTTAACCTTAGAAAAAAAGCTCACTTCAAGTAATTAAACAAAAAAATAAATAAAGAGGATTAATTAAAATTTTAGGTACATTTCTGAAAAGTAGACCCAGCCAGAATGTCATTGAGTGAAAACTTTCGTTTCAGATTCAACCCTTTCTAACCCTTCATTTTAACATTAAAGACAAATGTATTCAGACTAGTGATCCTCTACTTGAACTATGCATAAGCACATTCTCAAATAGCTAAAAATACCCCCCCTGTCACCCACCCTCTGTGGGGGGGGGGGGCTGCAGTTATGTAGCCAAGGTGTGTCTTCCTCTTGTTACTTAATCGTCTCCCTCCTCCTCCCGCTGTGTTCCCCGCTAGGTCGTGTTCGACGAGACGCTGCAGAAGTGTCTGGACTCGTACCTGCGCCACGCCTCCCGTGGCCTGGACCCGGCTGGGCTGCCTTGCTCCCCGGCCGTGGCAGAGGCGCAGCGTCACATTCACCGGGCCGTCTTCATGACCTTCCTCCGGATGGCCACGCACAAGGAGTCCAAGGTAGGCCCCGCCAACCACGCCCCAAATCGTTGCCCGGATTCTTTCTTGTTCTTTTTGCCATCTTGCATTCGTCGGTCGGGTACAGACGCAGAATTGAATGGGTGTGTGGCATAAGAATGCCAGCAGTAGACGATTGTTTTGGACCTTCCCAGTATGTCCGACCTGTCGGTGTCTCTCCAATAGAGGACCCGGCTGGCAACCCTCTATTGGAGGAGGGACTCCAGAGACACCCTTACTGTAGTGCTGATGTGTTGGAAGTGTGCTGGTCCGTGTAGTGACGGATGGAGGAACTCCCACTATTGGCAACTTTCAATGCAACCCCTTGCATATCGATGGTTATGTGTCTGTATTGGACCTACTGGATATTACGATCAATACACAAGGGTCGGTGGTTATGAAACAAAAGGAAATGAGTTGGGCTTTTAATTAAAAATGGGCATGCAGAGAAAAACAATGGGAGAAAGGCATCAAAGAATTCATGATATGTATAAAAGTAGTATGTGTAGTAGTTGTTTCTGAGCTGGATTGTAAGTGATTTTCTGTGATTTTCCATATCTGCATGGCTGTAGAAACCTTTCATTTTGGTGTTTTAGGTCTCAGAAATAATTGTAAATATTTGATCAGGGAGGCCACTGTTTTTATTTACTGTTACTGTGACCCCAGCTAGTTATGTCATTTGGCCGCATATATTGCTTCATCCTCACCCGGGTCTCCAAAACAAGCTGCGTCCCTTCTCAGACCAAACCGATGAGTCCCTTCCCCGATGTGTCATCGGTATCATCGTTATGTCATCCATTAGTAACCAGCTGCTTCGTTCTGTGTGTGTGATATTCTCCCTTCTTCCTCTCAGGAGAACTTCCTGACTCCGTCCGTGTTTGGCGAGATCATCTACGAAAACTTTCTGTTTGACATTCCCAAGATCCTGGACCTGTGTGTGCTGTTCGGCAAGGGCAACACCCAGCTGTTGCATAAGATGATAGGTAGGCTGTTGTTAAATAGGACCCCGAACTCCGAGGGCCTTCCTAAGTGCTCCTCCTAAATGGCTGAGAGCCATGTTGAGTTAACTCAACCATTTTGATGATGACATGAATACCTTTCTTAATTCTTTTTTAGAAAACATCTTCACGCAGCAGCCCGGTTACTACAGTGACCTGGACGAGGCGGTGCCGTCGGTTCTGCAGGTAAGTCCGACCCACGGATGTGTCCCTTCGTCCAGACGGTGGAGACAGGCTGAAGCACTGTCACAGGTTTATTTGCGTCCCGAGATGCGTGACGTCTCTCTGTTGATCTCCAGGTGTTCGACACGATCCTGGACAAGTGCGGTCTTCAGTGTGAAGGCGCCGCCATGGAGCCCATGAAGCTCAGTGCCAACGGCCGGCCCACTGCCATGACCATGAGTCAGCAGGTACGCTCCCTGTCTCGTCTCTGTGCAGCTCTGGCGCTATCTGTCTCTCTCTGTCTCTGTGTATCTCTGCCTCTCTCTTTCTCTGTGTATCTCTGCCTCTCTCTTTCTCTGTGTATCTCTGTCTCTCTCTGTCTCTGTGTATCTCTGGCTCTGTCTCTCTTTTTTTCTCTGTCTTTCTGTGTATCTCTGTCCGTCTCTCTCTTTCCCTCTTTCTTTGTGTATCTCTGCCTCTCTCTTTCCCTGTGAATCTCTGACTTTCTCTGTGTATCTCTGGCTCTGTCTCTCTGTTTCTTTCTATTTCTTTGTGTATCTCTGGCTCTGTCTCTCTGTTTCTTTCTATTTCTCTGTGTATCTCTGGCTCTGTCTCTGTTTCTTTCTATTTCTCTGTGTATCTCTGGCTCTGTCTCTGTTTCTTTCTATTTCTCTGTGTATCTCTGGCTCTGTCTCTCTGTTTCTTTCTATTTCTCTGTGTATCTCTGGCTCTGTCTCTCTGTTTCTTTCTATTTCTCTGTGTATCTCTGGCTCTGTCTCTGTTTCTTTCTATTTCTTTGTGTATCTCTGGCTCAGTCTCTCCGTCTGTCCCTTCTTATTTATAAATATATGGCGATGGAAAAGGGCCTAGTATGAGTGCACCTATTGCCGTTGGGCTTCCCTTAAACAAGGGAACACGCATTAGGCTTAGGCTTTGGCCATCGAGTCTAATGTATTTCCAATGGTAGAAGGCGCTGGAAGATTCGCGCTGGAATGTGGATCCCTATTTACAGCAAGCATTTTTTGGGGGAGAAACTTGCTTGTCTGTTTTTCCTTCATTACACAACCCTAAACTCTGGCTATACTTCAACCTACACTTCAGAGATGTATCAAGATAAATAATGACTTTGGTGTGATTAGTTAATATTTTGCATTGTGATTTATTGGGTTTTATAGTGCTACAATAAAAATTGATTACCAGTAGATTATTAAATGGTCGATTTTCAATAACACGGGGACTATAAGCACAGCATTGTGTGCGTAAACAGACTGTGCAAGTTATTGTGCGCTGAATTAGTTTGTTGGAACTCACCTGACATGTGTCGCCGCATTTTTTTGTTGTTTTGTACTTTGTACTTTGTTGTTGTACTTTTAAATAGTTTCACATGGACTGAGCCAACGCCTCACGATTTAACCCATTTTAATTTCCAACTTCTTTCCACACACCCCGGTCGCTTCCTTCATGCCCTCTGCACTCACAGTATCGCAAGAGATCCCGTTGGATATAAAAGCGTCCACCAAACTACGTCTAATCTCTTTAAAATATAATACCTATTCATGTGTGTGTGCGCCACAGGACTTGTTAGACCTGGTTCTGTACCTGTGTGACTCAACCACCACCATCCACGCCTTCCTAGACATCTACCCCCCTGCCTGCTCCACCTTCCAGTCCCACAACTTCCTTAGCAGGTAGGCCTGGTCTCTCTCCACCCTCACCCCTGAACCATCCATATCAGCCACGACACAGGGCCAGCGTAACGCTTCTCTCCCCTTCTCCTCATGGTAATCCAGACTGGTCTCCTTTTATGAGTCTGCTGTCCCGGACATTGAGAAGGCAGTGAGGAAGAGAAACTTTACAGACAAAAGGTGAGCGATGCATGTCCGTCTTCAAGTTCGAGAAGGTAAAATGTTATTCATCCACTAAGGAAGATAGTTTAATAATTGAATGGACAGGGGAGAACCAGTCTTCCAAGGCACCTGACACAGGTACTTCTCTCATTAATTACTGCTTGCCCAGAAGGAAAGATTTTTCGAATACATTTTCTTCAACTTTTGATCTTATAAAAAAAGGCTTGTTTTTTTTCTTTTGCCCATACCCTGATTTTGTTTTGGAATGAAAATACAAAACCAGCTAAAAACACCTGAATGTTCAAACCATGCCCAAACTTGAGCACACTCGGGTCAACAACCAACAGGGTTGTCTCCATGCCTACCTCACGGTGAGACCATCGGCGGCGAAAGAAACCCGACCTCTCAACACACCAGCAGTCAAATTGCCCTGTCTCCAAGGCAGTCCCACAGGCTAAAGCTCACCCTTGAATAACCCCAGATGGTTTTACAGTTACAGACCACATTGCACAATCAAAAAGTTCAGAACAGGCAATCATGCATCACAACTGATCTGAAAAATGTATACAAATGTAAAGTGCAATGGGCCATCTAATAAACACGCATTCCCTCTCTCCCCCCCCCCCCCCCCCCCCCCCCCCCCCCCCCCTCCTGCCCCGTCCAGCCTTAAGGAGGACTTGTGGAAGAGGATGTGCCACTCGTGTAAGAGGATGGTGGAGGTGGCCCACCTGCTGCTGCAGCACTCCTGCCTACAGCCCATCCTGGAGGGGTGAGCTATGGGCTGCTCGATTATGGGGGGGGAAATCATAATCACGATTATTTTGGTCAATACTGAAATCACGATTATTCAAACAATTCTTTTTTTAGTTTGAAAACATGTATTTATTCAGATTATTATTTTTTTAACTGAGAACTGGTTAGAAATGGTCAAAAGAAAATGTTCCAATCTAAAAGGATATACAGATATGTATCAACCTGTTCTGCCCTTTCTACAAAACATAAAAAAAAAAAAATTGAAAATATCGATTATGTTAATTTTGTGATTGTTTGACGCCAGAAATCACGATCAAAATTCGATGAATAGGACTAGCCCTAGGTGAGCTCCATACAATAAGTACTGTTATCCTTTGCGTGGAGCCCTGTTACATCATGGGCCACAGGTCTTTCTGTGGCTTCTTGTCAGTAAGTGGAATATCGTCTCATTGAATTAACGGTTCTAGAGCTGTTTGTAAGCATATATATGTGGCCTAATTTTGTTTTGGAATTGGAATATACAGTTCGGTATAGTTTCTATGAGATGTTCAATATCTACTCGGGTGATATAAAGTTGTTTATGCACGTGAAATAATATTCCGCCATTGATTGGAGCTGAGGGAATTAGTGGGCCTGAATCTTGTTTGGTGTCAGGAGAGAGTTTAGTTTCCCTGTGGGACTGTGAACATGGCTTCTGTTTTCCAGGGGTGACAATATCCAAACATTCGCAGAGGAACTCCTACAACATTTCACATCATTTCTCCCTGAAAAAAGGTAGGAAGAAAATTCTAGGTGTTGCACTATAAAGAATACATTTTTATATATGCATGATAAAGTACTTTCAGATCTGTGTGTTTCTAATTGGATCAATTAACGATCCAAAAACCCTTCAAACACTTTACTGTTGAAATTTTAATAATAAAGTGTGTGTGTTTGTTCCTTTACAGGTTCCTGTCAGACTATGATGAACAGTTCCCCATAGCCGACGACATCAGTCTACTGCAGCAGGCTCTGCCTCTCATGTAACTATCATCATATTACTATTTAGTCCATTAGCAGAATGCAAGCATATAATTAATGAGCAGGTAGGGGTTAGGCTTCTTGTTTAATGATGCTCAGACATTGGGGATTACCTTTCGGCACACCCTATTCGCTAGAGAAATTAGCAAATGATTGAGATATACCAAAAGTATTGAACTATTACAAAGACCTTGACAACTAAAAAGGTTGCGTCAGGGCTAGATTGGTTCAGATTAGCGGCGGTTGATTACATTTTGAGTTCATTCATTGGTCGTCATTTATTAACACAGAATACCAAGTCACATAGCCCCATTTTGTGCCAATTAGATGCATTCATTTGTGTTGCGTGCTGCCACTTTTTAGAATTTGATTACAATTCAAAGTCATGTAAATGAGTTGCCATGCAGTGCCATGTGACTGTGGCTCAAATGGAGGCTAAAATCCTTCTGGAATTTGCATTAGTGTCCTCGTCAATGAACGCCGCTGTAACAGCAGAAACCTAGTAGTGTTGTCACTCTAAAGTAAATGTATATTATAAAGAACATTTAAAAACAAACCTGGGTTGATCCAAGTGATGTTCCGCTTAAATAAATAAAACCCAAGTTCAAATACGACCGAAACGATGAGAGAACCGGTGAACAGCCAATAAAAGGCAAATTGGTATTTTTATGAATCAAACACTAGGGAGGGGATATTAAATCTTAACTAGACATGAATGAAGGGAGGCCAGTAGAGGGCTGACGTGGTCCCACTGAAGGGTTTTTTTGCCCCCGCCCCACCTGACCTCCAGAGACGAGACGCGGACGTCGTACCTGCTTCAGGGGGTGCAGAGTGCCTGGGACAGCGTGGGCCGGAGAAGGCCCCGGGGCCACACGCAGACCCACGGCCGCCCAGCAGCCCAGGGAGGGGCCGCCGGGGGCCGGGCCTCCCCCCTGGGGCTGAGGGAGTCCGGGGAGGGCTGGGAGACCCCCAGGGGAGCTGAAGCCTCGCAGTACACGCCCCACAAAGGAAACAACGTACGTACTCTCTTCCTGTTAAGCACTGGCTTCCTTGTCTTGAGGAGCTTACTGTAGTGTACCAAGTATTGGTTTCACTGGACTTTGCTCCAATGACTTCGCCCTTCTTTGAATTAAGAGTCCGTGTTGACATGAATCAGTTGGTTGTTCATTTACGCGATGTACATGTGTGCAATCTGCATGTGCTGCCACTAGGGAGAGGTGTCGGAACAAAAAAAAAATTAAAACTTATTTTGATAGATTTTTTTTTTTTTTTCTTTCATTCCATTATGCTGTAAAATGTATTATCATTATTCATCAAAACGTTGATGACTGTTAACACTGGAGCCTAGTCGTGCGTACTTGTGTACCCCAGCGTTTAAGTGTGTGTGTGTGTGTGTGTGTGTGTGTGTGTGTGTGTGTGTGTGTAGGGCGCTGCGGGTTCGCTGGGCGCGGGGGAGCTGGAGTCGCTGCTCTCCTCGATCAGAGAGCTGCTGCCCGACCTGGGGGAGGGCTTCCTGCTGGCCTGCCTCCAGGAGTACGACTACAGCTCGGAGCTGGTCATCAACAACATCCTGGAGGACCGCCTGGCCCCCGGCCTGGACCAGCTGGACCGCGCTATGCCCAGGTAACCCCTCCGGGGGGCGCCAACGCCTTCAATAGACGACATACGTTTTTTTTAAAGAGGAGAGAAGTTTCACGTTTTTAAATTAAATCGTGTGTGTGTGTGTGTGTGTGTGTGTGTGTGTGTGTGTGTGTGTGTGTGTGTGTGTGTGTGTGTGTGTGTGTGTGTGTGTGTGTGTGTGTGTGTGTGTGTGTGTGTGTGTGTGTGTGTGTGTGTGTGTGTGAATACAATGGACCCTCCATCATAAAATTAATTCCAAAATGTATTCATGAGAAAAGTGTGCATGTAGGAAAAACATACTCTCAGAAGAATTAAGGATGAATCAAACTGTTATCTTAAATTTACCAGGAAAGGTTGAGATTGATAATCTCTTTTCCGAGAGAAACACGACCAAGATAGGCGGCTGCAGCAGCCTGAACACCTCGGGTTGTTGGGTCCACACACCAGCCCCTGAAAGGGAACTGTAGGCCGTGTCTATCGTGGCGATAACGATATGAAAGGGTCTCCCTGTCCGCCAACACAGTACGGCTCACGCAGCTTTAGTGATGGTTAATAACAAGGGATGCTTATTGGCTAACAAAGGAGAATTCCCCATTTACCTGACGTGAAGCCGCGACTTACGGTCGTGCGAGTCACTGAGGCGGCGCTTCCCCCTTGTGTCCCCAGAGCCCCGAAGGAGGAGCTGCCACCGGTGCTGAGCGAGAGGTCCAACGTGTTCGACGACGACGAGTTTGACGTGTTCCACCGGGACAAGGTGGACATGTCACGCATCTGGAAGGGCAGGAGGTGAGTGATGTGTGCACGCGATTGGCCGACGGCGAACACGACCTCTGCAATAAAAGGGGTCGATGTTTTCCGGTGGGGAGGACCTCCGTTCTCAGAAAGGTGGCGGTAGAGGTTTCGCATCCACACTGGGTAGACCGGCCCCTCTTTATAACCCCCTTCTGAACGCTGCATCCATCCATGTAACCTTGTAGGGGAGCTAGAGCCGAGATAAGATGTCTTGCGCAAGGATACCTACAGGTCTATTTATCTTCTACCAGCCCTTGGGCATCTTATCGCAATCCACATGATGCAATAAAGTGAAGTGAGCGTAATAATTCATTATTAATAATAATTTAAGAACACTCCTTGTTTTCTATTGAAAAACAGCTGTTTAAGAGTTGTTTGAAATTTGATTCATGTTATGACATGAATAGGATTCTGCATGTGATGCAACACAACTAATTTGTATAGCCTCAAGGTTTCCCGTTGGCCTACTAGACTGTGAATCCTACACTGTTTCATGTGCCAAGTCATATCAAGACAGCCAGCCCTTTGTTCCTGCTGCTTATATCATTTGGTTCCACTAATTATTCGTCTCGGTGCACAGTAACTGAGCCCTTTGTTATTAAAGACCACGATGGCATTTCAACTGAAGCCACAACTCATTGGATTTCTCTGAAGTGTTTCGGGGGGGGGGGGGGGGAAAGATGTTTAATAATGCAGGATGTCCAGGGTAAAAATAATTATAGATCAACCAGACTCGGATGAAGCAAGGAGTGGCGACGCTCGACCTCTTTTGAAGTTCAGAACCAAACAGGACAAACCCGTATTGATATCCCTCTGTCTATCATGTCCATCAACGCTTTGTGTTTTCTATGCATGTCTGCTTCTTTTGTTGTGATGCTGTTTGGACGACATGTTGTTGTGGCAATTTCCCTTTTACAGATATTGCGTCTAGGTATGAGATTTCTACTAACACTTGTAGAACAAATAACCTAGGGTTAAAGCATGCACACATTAGACTCCTCTCTAGCAGGGTGAGTTCAGAATACAGGTTTACAGAGCATTTTATACAGTTGTTTCAGATCCTCCCCAGATTGCAGAGGTCAATAATCAAATCAGGTAATGTTTAATCAAGACACAGACTTTGTTCTCATCGCGCAGAAGGGTGCACAAGAGGATGTCCTACCCCTTGTGTCCGTTTTCCCCCAAGTACGAAGGTTTACATCACGATTGATTCTGAGGAAGGCAGGCCGGCTACCCATAGAAAAGGGTTTTACATTTAGATGCCACTGAGAAAGGTGGGACAGATGACCGGAGCACAAAGGTTAACATTTTGACGACGTCACTCGCTCAAACGAGGAGGTGGCTGACCCGAGCACAACGGTCAATACGTAGACGACACTGAGGAAAAGCGGGGTGGCAAGACGATGCACGGAATGGAAAACAAAGCCGATAGGACTAAGAGGTAGCGACGTATGAATTTTTCCATCACAATGTACACAATGAAAGCATAGGGCCATAGGTCGGAATCGAACCTGGGGTCGCCGCTGTTTTGTCTACTTAACCAATTCCTGTTGTAATATTTCAACCCCTTTTACCCCCCCCCCCCCCCCCCCCCCCCCCCCCGATCCACTCAAGCGGACACCGGCCGTTTTCCCGGCGTCCGTTGTTACCCAGACCGTGTAATGAATGACCGGCCCGGTTTAAATAAAGACTTCCTCCTCTGTGACGCCGCAGGAAAGGGGAGAGCGCGCAGGAGGTCCTCGGGGACAAGCAGCACATCGACGCGCAGCGGGACCGCTACCGGGCCTACGAGAACGTGGTGGACGAGGTGATGGTGGAGCCCGGGGCGGTCTACACCCTGGACGGGGACTACGACGACGAGTACGACGACACCTACGACGTCAACCAAGTGGGGGCCAACGACCTGGACGGAGACAGCCTGCTGAGCCGGAGGTAGGGCCCCGGGGAGGGGATGGTGGAGCTGGGGCGAGGGGCCGGGGGGTGGCTGGAGCTGCATGGGGGCAAGCTTGAGCTGGGGGACGAGTAGGGGGAGACTGTAGTAGAGAGAGGGGGACTGGGGAGACTGGGAGAAGGAGGGAGACTGGGGAAAAGAGGGAGAGGGGAGACGAGTGAGAGAGGGGAGACGGGTGAGAGAGAGGGGAGACGGGTGAGAGAGGGGAGATGGGTGAGAGAGAGGGGAGACGGGTGAGAGAGGGGAGACGAGTGAGAGAGGGGAGACGGGTGAGAGAGGGGAGACGGGTGAGAGAGGGGAGACGAGTGAGAGAGGGGAGGCGAGACGAGAGAGAGGGGAGACGGGTGAGAGAGGGGAGACGGGTGAGAGAGAGGGGGGGGGGGGGAGACGAGTGAGAGGGGGGAGACGAGTGAGAGGGGGGAAAGGGGGAGACTTGGTGAAAGGGGGAGAGTGTTTGAGGCTTCTGGAAGCGTTTCAGTGAGACAACACTCTTACTCCAGCTTTTGAGTAACACACCGTTACTCAAATAGGTGAGACTGGGGGAGGGAGGGAGACTGGTTAGATGGGGAGACTGGTGAGTAGGGGGAGAGTAGGGTGGGGAGACCGTTTTGAGGCTTCCGGAAGCGTTTAAGTGAGGCAACCCTCTCACCCCAGTATTGTTCTCCCTCCGCAGGCCTTTCACCCTCCCATTAGTGCTGCGGACCGGAAACAAAGCGCAGTTTGAGCTGGAGGAGGAAGAGGAGGAAGACACGAGGCCCATGGAGGTAACCTACCACAAAACGCACACAAAAACAATCACTCGTGTCGGCTCCTTCCTACCTATGTTCCTTTTTTGTTTTTACGAGCGAGCGTATTTTTTTTTTTCCCTTAACAAAGAACCAGAACCCCAACCACGCACCCAGGGACCAGTTCTGCCAGGACCCCGCCCTGCTGAGGGAACGCGCCGAGGCCAGACGGGCCGCCTTCCACCAGAAGAAAGGGTAAAGCACTGCTCCACCTCCCGCCCTCCACCGTAACTGTCCAGCGACTTTCCAGCGAGCGAGAGACGGAGAGAGAGCGATGCCGCAGAGTTGTGGTCGCGCCATTGTCTTATCTCTTTTTCAAAATGGCGACATTCCAATATTTCCATTATGGTTTAAAGGGGGCATATTATACAGAGTGTGACGAGCCGTTGAAATTCTGCCTCTCATCACTAGTGGGCGTGTCCACCTAGATCTGTGCTGGATAGATCAGTTCACCAGCCTACCCAGTGGACTGTAGCGAACGTCGTGCGTCTATCCAGTGCACATCTAGGTGGACAACTGATGTAAGTCGCTTTGGATAAAAGCGTCTGCTAAGTGCCCTAAATGTAAATGACACGCCTGCTTGTGATGTCAGAAAAGGCAGATTTTCAAAACGTCTTGTAACAGCCAATCACACTCACACCTGGTGGTATAGAATTTCACCTTTTTATTTTTTTGGGGTTTAAAAAGAAAATAAATGATAAGGTGTTATAAGCCAGACAAATTTCCGGAGCCTTCCTAGGTTTGAAGGCCGTTCCGGGGGGCAGGGCTTACTCCTGTAAACAAACCTTCAATAGACGCTTTTCACAGAGGTGTCATCTGAGGACAAACCAAGCTGGGTCTCATAACAGTCATTATGGGACTGCTCCTTTCATGCACCAGGAGCAGAGCCATAATGAGTGTTATGGACCGTCTGTCTGTCCCAAGGGGACTCCTCTGTAGAAAGGGTCCATTAAGCTTCAATAACCCGACGCAGAACCATAACAGGTTCGTGTCTGCGCGGGCCTTGCGTTGCGTCGACGCGGAACCTTGACCGAGCCTTTAGGCGCACACAGCTGGCCTTGGTCCTAACCTCTTCCCTGCCTGTCTCTGCCGTGTGTCCCAGCTTTCGCCCCGAGCCGGCGGGCAGCGTGGTTGGCAAGCCCAAGGGCCAGGGCCAGACCCAGGAGACGCTGCAGGACCGCCGCAAGAAGGAGGCCAGCAAGGGACGGGGGGCCAACCACAACCGCCGCAACATGGCTGACCGCAAGAGGAACAAGGGCATGATCCCCTCCTGAACCCCCCTCCCATGTAGGACAGGGAGTACAGTAAACCCCATCCACCCCCGCTCCTCCTCCTCTCCCCTGGGTGGATAGACAGACAGATGGACAGACAAACTGATGGCAGATGAGACTCGTGATGGAAGGGTTTTGGGGGAGGCTAAAGATGGAGGACGGTGTAATCCTGTTGCCTGTGGTTCCGACAGCCATATTTTCTCCAAGTTAAAATGTTCCACCAGTTGAGGTTGTTGGTGAGAAGTTGCCCTGTTTTTTATTTCCTTGTTTGGGTTGGCTATCAGGGCAAACCAAGCGGCATAAATTCCAGACGTTGTCGTTATTAAATCTTAGTTTTCATCCCCACATTCTTCCAGTTCAATATCCTTTTTTTTTAAAGGCCAAAGTGCGGAACGTGTCCGCCAGTGATTTGATTTGTGAAAAAAAGCAAGAATTTTCTTTCATTAGATACTCTTTGTTTATTAATATATAGAATTAATTATTTTGATTTAATTTTCTTTACATCATTTACATTGAAAGAACCACATAGGAACATACATGGAAGGGAAGGAGAAGATGCTCTCACTGCATCTGGAAGAACAACCAGACCTCACCTGATTCACTGTGCAGAACGACGTCAGAGCAGGTAAACAAGGCTTTACTGCAGCCTCTACGGGGGTACTTTAGGAGGAGCGCTTGTCCACCCTTCATCTTCTCTCATTCACCAACGCCTAGTTTAGGCAGAACTACATTTAGAGTACCTTAGCCGATCTGATCCACACCTCACTCTCGTGTGTGTGTGTGTGTGTGTGTGTGTGTGTGTGTGTGTGTGTGTGTGTGTGTGTGTGTGTGTGTGTGTGTGTGTGTGTGTGTGGGGGGGGGAGTGCACATGCTGCAAAGATGAAATTCCCCTCTCAAATGTGAGGGAGAGCTACTTTTTTTTTTTTTATGAGCAGAATAGCAAATCTATCGGAGCGTTTTGTTACGGAAAAGCACATTTGTGGTTGCTTTATTTGGAGTTGTCATTAAAACACATTATAAACTGAGTACTACACTACTGTCTCTAGATAATATCAGTCAAAAGAACAAGACATTCGTACCCAAATCAAGTATACATCCCAGTTGGTGAAACATGCTGGAAGCATGAGAAGGCAAAATGTTCTCTCTAAAATTCATACATCGCATTCCTAACCCGTACCAGCGATCATCGTATTGGGTTCCCATCCCAGAGGGTGCTCGGTTATAGTCTGTGAGAACGGGGAGATGAAGGAAGATAGGAAGTGTTGAATTCAATTGGAAGAAATACATATTCAGCACAAATACGTCTATTTCAAATACATCTGTATTTAATGCAGTGTAACACTTTTCCTTCTTTCAAATCTTTCTTTTGGGATGAGTACTGCACAATAAGCTCATCCCCGTGCTTTGGTTTATCGTTTTTGATATGCAGAACCTGAATTAATGTAAATTATACGGTTGTGTTTCCTATGCTTGGTCGTTCTAGGGTTGTTCTGGCTATGGCTGCATGTGATCGGCTACAGAGAGAGCAGTGTAAGTCTTTGCACAGGCAACTAACCAACTATGCCTTCCTGTGTAGTTGGCTGCATGATTCAAGTGTAACCAAATGGTTCTTACAGCATAAGAACACTGTCAAGGACATGTGATGCTCTACAACATAGTTATATCAGGGTAAAGCAGACCCGGGTTTTCCCCAAAAACCCGTCCTCACAGTTTGCGAGTTACAGAATCCTTGGACATTAAATAGATGTAGCCGAACCGGTAACCTGATCCGACATCTGAGATTGCCCTGAAACATCCCATAATAGCTGCTTCCATTGTGGAATAATGTCTGCCTTGATTCTCTGTTCCCATTATAGTCTATTATGCTACATCTACACAGGGTTAGGAGGTAATGCAATGGTGCCGGTTTAAACGACAGTGTAGTGTCATTAAAAATCTTTGTTTTGCTAGAGTGTGGGCCCATGCAATATTGACGCCTTCAAATAGACAGGTTGCATTCCCATGAATTTCTAATTTTTTGAAAGGGAATTATGAATTTCTCCGGCGCCAGCAGTAAGGTGGGTTTGTTCACAGTCTAAGACACACACACACACACACACACACACACACACACACACACACACACACACACACACACACACACACACACGTACAGTAACATGCCATCCACAACAGTGGTACAGTATTTGACCTTTTTGTTTCCTCTCGTAACATTGAACCTTACTGACTCTTCCTGTGTTCCCCTCCGGGTTACCCTATGCCCGCCCCCAAAGTCAGGGGACTGGACAGGGCTAGCTGCAGTGAGCCAAGTGGTCCATTTTGACAAGCACATACTTCTAGCCATGCTCTGGGGTGGAGGGTTGTGGATGGAGGAGGTTTGGGTCCGGGCTGAGGACCGGTGAGGGAGCTGGCGACACCAACTTCCGTCCAACATTAACTCTCTCTGCAGATGTTACCTGAACGTAGAAGAGAAGAGGGTCACACAGAGCGCTAAAGGTTCTTTCTACACAGATAGTGATTGTTAAAGAAAACCATTTCCAATGTATGAGCCGGTCAAACATGTGCTTAACATACGGTAATGTTTGCCCTCATTGGGAAATTTGCAGTGGTCGCAGAATGGTGGTGAAAGCATAAAGCATGTTTCGTAACTTTGCCGCACGCACGCACTCACTCACTCAGCATTGAGGTGTCAACCCCCCCCCCCCCAAGTGCGCTTGAAGCCAAAGGAAAAATTAACCAAGCCCATTTCCAAAGCACCTCACTGTCGCCAATGTGCCCGACGGGTTACTCAAAAGAGACGTGTGGGATTACCCTGTGTCAGCTCGTACACGCCCTGACTTTTGCCCTGCTGGGAGGCAGGTCATTGTGTTTCTCTGCACACCACTTCTATCCCACGCTATCTCCCATGCGTGGATAAGGGATCAGCGTACCGAGAATGCTGCGTTTGCACAGAGGACAGGTGTGCTGCAGGATCAGCCAGGGGTCCACACAATCTCTGTGGTACTCGTGGCGGCACGGCAGCACACGTAGACACTGCAGGGCACACACATGATAACAAAGCCACTAAAGCAGCAAAAAGTAGCCACAGCAGAAGTAGTGGGCCTTTAGGAATGCCTTCCCTTTTGTTTAAAGCTATCTCATTGCAGCAAGTGGTAGAAGCAAAAAGCTTAAACAGAAATATCTAAATAAAATGCCTTGTGTGACGGAAGCATGTATTTTTTTTTTACTAAATGTTGGTAGCCCAAATAAAGGTAATTAATTGTTTTACCTTTTTAATATAGAGCATTGTATAAATGTTAAAATCAACACAATTCACCACTCCCCCTCCAGGCTTTCCAAACAGAATAATCTGCGTATCTGAAGCAGATACGCAGGCTAACCATGTATGGAGCAACGTGCTGGTGAATCACCATTGGGCAAAAGACCTTCCTTCCTCTTACACTGACCTGGTTATTGTTGAAGGGCTCCAGGCAGACCGCACAGTTCTCCGCCTCCATTGGTTGGGATGAGTCACACCAGGGCTTGGGCTGGCAGTATGTTTTGGTCTTCAGGGAAGACATTCTCCTCAGAATGTCTTGTTTGGACGACTGGCCAAAGAAAAGATACAATGTAATCACAAGGTCTCAATGGGTGTCGTTCCTCAAAACCAAATACTAAACAACCATTTATTTTACTTAACATTTGTTTAAGCAGGTTGGTCTCACTGGGATCACAAATCGATTTGGCTTGCTTTAAGTAAAGCAGTTACAAAGATGAGATGTTATTAACGGACCCGGATTTAACGTAGTGCGTACCTCCCCGTCATCAGTGAGCTGGTTGTCATGGTACTGCCAGCGGGCTTGAACTATGACCCCTGTGCTGAGTACCACAGCCACCATCAGGACAGTGTTCCAAAGCTGCTGCAGGTATTTCTGTCAAACCCATGACCAAGTTCAAAGGGATTTAGACTAACTAGTTTGTTAGGGGTTAAACCAAAGCAATCTACAAGAAAGGCACATAAATAAAGAATAATAATACAAATAATACATTTATAGCTAAAAAGTTGATAGATATATAAAAAAAAAAAATCGAAGCTATGTGGCATGTTAGGCAATCTCAAATGAACACTCCTAAAAACACAAAGGTGTAAGTCATATCAAATTTTCAGGCGCATGCGTGCAATGTACGTGCATTCTGTGAGGGCCTTCCGCCGTGTGCAGGTGTAGTACCTGGACCCGGGAGTTGGTCTCTCCGGTACAGATCACCCCCTGCCACTCTCCGTACAGACCACCTCTCGAACGGCCGCAAGATGACCACAGGGTCAGGGTGGCCCCCTGCACACAGACACCTGGGGTAACGCACTCATTGGAGGCGGCAATGCGGTAGCCAGTACACTAAAACAACTGGTAACAGAATTGCGTGTACTAACCGGAAACCGGATAATGCTGGTATAGCCACTCACCAGGTTGTCCTGTAATATAGTCTTGTATGTGATCTTGGCTGTTGCGTGAAGGCCCCTGTACGGAAATCAATTGACTCTGAGTCACTGGGTGTCTGCCGTCTTTCTGCTCATTGGTCAAAAGTAAAAGCCGTAGGCCAATGAAATCAACCTATATAAAAGGAACACTAAAGGGACATTTTAAACCAGATATGTTTGTTAGATACAAAAGATGAACAGTGAACAGTTAAATATTGTGTTGTAGTGTGGTCTTTTCCTTTTTTCCTGTTTAAGCATCTATTATCTGTTTCTTGAAACTTCTATCTCCAATGGAGGCCAGGCTTGAGGAGTGTGTGCCTTACCTGAGAAGTGCACCAATCAGCTTTGTGACATTCTCTGATGTCTGGATGATGATGATAGGTTTGGACAGCACTTGGGACAAATCCATCTGTGAAGTCCCAGCACAGGTTTACATCATTCATTCCACAAATACCCATCTCAACACCCATCTCAACATAGTTCTACACACACTGGGTTCTCGTCATTTACCTCGCTGACGGTGTTGTGGTTGAGGGCCAGAATGATGAGTGCGGATGCTCCCAGAACCAAGGCTCGTTTCATCTGGGAAAGACAAAGAATGCTTATTTTGGATTTTTTTACAGGACAGGATACAGTAAACTTATGGGGGGGGGGGGGGGGGGGGGGGCAAATGAGGAAGGTCTCAGTGGTCCTCAATTGTTTCATATGACAGGCAATCAAATTGTATAGTGTGGAATAGATATGAACTACAGGTTATAAGCAAACAGAGAACAAGGCCAAAAGGGTTAAAAATGTACAAAACATGGAAAAACTCTTGTCATTTAGCACTGACTTTATTGACTACTGTATCGGCAAAAGAATCCTGGTTCCCAGTAGAAGATTGTGTCTCCATCTTCAGAGGGACTACTCCAATCCATGACTCCCTATCCTGGGCAGCGGCAGCTGCCCCTTCAACTTCGGTTACCTGGGATCGCTCATCCTGCACCTAACGACAGCAAATATGAGAGCAGCTTGACAACTGATGACCCCACCAAAACCAGAGTTTAATAAAAAAAAGAATCCAACAAATGATTTCTCTCTCCCCCGAATATAGATCGAATTAGATCCCAAAATATTCATAGTAGGCTATTCCATATTCGAGGGGCATGTCAATCGATTTGAATGAATGAAGTGACTCACCAATATCAGATCTCCCTCAAGGTCGAGTTGTTTTCCAAAAGAGTTGTCATCATGCCCGGGGACTCCACCCTGGCGAGCCTCCACCAGCTGTCCCTGTAGTACAGCGCTGATTATCGGTCGCTCCTCTGTTACGCAGACCTCCACCACCGCTACCTGTTCACCCGTGACTAACATCTGTATCCAAGAGGAAGTGACCCAAAGGAGAAATCGGACCCAAAAACAGTACCGTGAACAGATCGCAGCCATCGTTGAAGCGGTGTGTAAGAAAGTTAAAAAAAAAAAATGACATCAATAAGTAACGATGTCAGTGTCACCCATCTTTTGCAGGGTGGCTTAAGAAAACAGGATAAAAAAAATGTAAACAAGTGAAAACACCTTCCGGACTGGGCAGGAAATGACGCAGTGATACGTACAATATTTGACTTTTTTCTTTTTTTCTTTCTGAATAAAAAATATGTCTGAGACGAATATGCATGCTACTTTCTACTTAACACTTTTCAGGCTTCAATTCAGGATCCACTGCATTTGCATCTCTGTATCTAAATTAATCCAGTCACTTTTTTTCGATAAGCAGCCCAGCCCGCCTCTCGGGGCGTTCCCAGTGCCGCGCTCCGGAGTCGGGATGAGCGCCGGCGCCGAAGTAGCATCAGACAGCATCGTCGTATCAGGCAGTAACCCGATGAGCAGGTCGCATATCGGGCTGCAGAACTGCGAAACGCCTTACCATTTTGGATTAAAGTCTCCTTCGGATAGCTGTATTTTACGAAAGGCACTATGAGTGGGGTGGTTGGGAACCTAAGTCCTAAACAGGCCAGCGCCCTGGAACAGGTGAGTTTAGGCGAATTAGTAATTTAATGTAATGTGTGTAAGTGTTGTTGATTGTAATTGCACCCATTTACATAGCGTTATCCAAGCATGCTTTATTATTCGTGTGTGTCTTGTGCTGTTATAGGATTTAAGCGTTTCTTAAGAAGCATTTAGAATGTGGTACGGCAAATGTTTATGTGGTGCGTAGTTTGGATAACATTAACTATATTATTAGGATGTGAAACGCTGTCCTTTCCTCTGACATTACCCACATACATCGCCCTTTCAGTAGATGATATTAAATTGCTATGCAGGGCATTATCCAGTCTGCATGAATATTCTTTCAGGATAATTATTATGTATGTTTTAGAAGACCGAGAGCATGATTTAAATAGAAAGTCTCTCACACAATATTTATATTATTGTCACACCTCGGTTGTGTTCAACTCAAACTCTCTGCCACTCTCAAATGTATCATTTTCTCTCTTATTCTCTTTGCCTCTTTCTTTCTATCTCTTTGCCTCAATGGTACAGTTTCGAGAGCAGGTCAGTGACCTTCTTCCTCAACTGCCTGCACAGAGTGATCACTTCCTGTTGCGATGGCTAAGAGGTAAAATAAACCAATGGTTCACCTGTTGCATCACGCTCATTGCACTCCACACAGTTAATGGCTATGCAGGGATCGGTTCAACAAGCCATGACTGGCCAACTCACACACATGTTTAAACCAGGGCACTAACAATGGCAATAGAAATCTTGACATGTAAAGGCTCGCTAACCAGGCTGGCTTGGTGACCCACCTTGTGCGTCAGCCTAATCCATGTTTAATCTGATTAAAAGTGAAAATTTCTACAGACTGAACCAACTCAAATCCAACACACACACACACACACACACACACACACACACACACACACACACACACACACACACACACACACACACACACACACACACACACACACACACACACACACACACAGAGAGAGAATTAGCACAAGCTTTCTGTAAATTCATTTTACATTTGATTGTGTTTTGACTGGCAAACAAGACTTTTAGTAAAGCACCCAAAACAAATATAATGCATTATATACTTGACTAAATAAGTGAATAGTTTCTTCTTTTTTTTTAATTGAGGAAAGAAATCCCTATCCCTTGCACATGAGCACATCAAAATACAAGTATGTGACTGCAGAGGCGAATGAGGTCCAATTTGACCTGTGAACAAGCACACTTCTTCACTTTTGGGTTTCGGAGGCGGGGTCTATAAGGAGAAGATAGGTTTCCTTTTGTATCCAAAATAGACACTTAAACAGACTAGGGCTACAAACTTACCATGGACGAGTAATTTGTGAAGTTATGAGGATGCGCGATTTCATTCAATTCAATTGTACAGTCTCAAAGGGCTTAACAGGCCAAATATTGATGACATCCCCCTGACACTGGCCCCTACAAGGGCAAGAAAAACCTCCCTTAATCAGCAAGGAAGAAATCTTGAGAAGAAACACATTCAACTGTCCAAATCAATTTTTCTGTTGTCCTTCCTCTTTTTTTCTCTTCCTTCTTAGCCCGAAACTTTAATCTTCAGAAGTCTGAAGCAATGCTACGAAAGGTAAACCCCTCAAAAACTGTCTGTCTGTCTGTCTGTCTGTCTGTCTGTCTGTCTGTCTGTCTGTCTGTCTGTCTGTCTGTCTGTCTGTCTGTCTGTCTGTCTGTCTGTCTGTCTGTCTGTCTGTCTGTCTGTGTCTGTGTCTGTGTTCGCGCGTGTGAATCTTTCTCTGTGGGCTAGGTTGGCTAATGCTGTCTTTCAAAATGCAAATTATTTTTGAAAGTTCCTGTTTCAAAAATGTCGTCAAGAGAATGTAGTATTGCAGCTATAAGCATATCCCGCACAATGTTCTTATTCTATAAATTGAAATTTAGAAGAGAAACAGCTAGTGAGATAAACCTTTTTCCTATTACTAGGATTGTTTATTATGAGTTAGGGAAAAAACTAAAACAGAATTAAACACAATGTTGCTTAAAGCTTACATGTCAATATCGCAGTTATAAGTCTTGCTTGAAGGCTTTAGTTATTTTGTATTAATTTATTGATTTGATAAATATTAAAATATTTATATAAAATCTAAAAATCTGTCTGCTTGTAACCTTTGCACAAGAATAACATCAAAAATAATATTGTCAACAAAATTAAAAACAATATTTCATCCAATATTAAATCCGTTGTGTTCTCAACATTGCATAGACCTACATAGCAGCATACATAAATAGTTTGTGTATTTAGTTAATGATGGAGATGATCCTCTGTATGCTGATACCACCAGAATTAGCTTCAATAATCTTGTAAGCTAATCAACACACGACACCCTATGCTACTGGGAGCCCAGCACAGCCTGCTGTGAACCTACTTATTCTTTGTTCCATGTTTGCGGTTCGATTTAATGTATTTTACTTACATTTGCGAAAAATCGGGGTGAATCAAAGACTAAAAACCTAATGTTGAGTTGTTTTCATACACATGAAAACATTTGAGACGTTTTAGTAAAAAATGTAATTGTTTCAACAAATGGCCACAAATGCCCCCGATATATTTTTGAATCCATACTTGAAGCCAGACACAGAAAATATCCTTAATTATTTTTTGCATGCAACATCCTCTCCCCATTCTATCTGATGGGTGCCTGTAATGGATTGATATGACACATTGTTGAGAAATTCAAAGGATTTATAAAGATGGGAATAAGATGCCCTGGACCCAGGATTATTTGTTATATCTGTATACAGAGAGAAGTACATTCAGCTCTGGTTCTGAGGTAAACAAAGAGGAGAGGTTTATAGGAAAAACCCAATGAACAGTGGTCATGGTGGGATGACATTCTGTGACAATAACATTTATTATTTGCACCATTGTTTATGCTAGCTGTCTGACAAAGTTGTACGTGTGGAACAGAGAGGGCTTGTGTAGACACATGCAGGGAGATAGGGCTGTCTGCACGGTGGAGTAAAGGAACACAAGTGGTCAGAAAAAGGAAGCTGTGTAATATGATATGGTATCATGATATGGGGATTTGATTTATATTAGGATTTATCTGCTGATGCTAACCCACTTCTGCTTCCCTCGACAGCACATGGACTTCCGAAAACAATTGTATGTTGATAAAATCATAACTGAATGGAGGCCTCCAGAGGTAAATTATTCAAGACCTTCTGAGACACTTGTAGCTGCAATTGCACCTTGCTTTATGACTGTTGATTCAGCCAGCGGCATCTAGGAAGTGATGTTGTTTTTGTAAGATAAAACTCCATGTTTTTACTGTGATTAAAAATAAATAAATGCTAATACATTAAAATATATGCATTTATTATTCTGGCATTTATTATTAACAATAAAAAATATATATATATCTAAATAAAATAATCTGTAGTTGATACCTGTTGTATTTCTACCACGGGCAGGTGTTGGAGAAGTATCTCTCTGGAGCGATGTGTGGTTACGACCGGGAGGGCAGCCCTGTCTGGTACGACATCATTGGCCCGATGGATCCAAAAGGTCTCTTCCTGTCTGCGGCCAAGCAAGACTTCATCAAGTCCAAGATCAGAGATTGCGAGATTCTGCAGAAGGAATGTGACCTGCAATCCCAGAGGGTAAACGGCAGACGCATATCAACATAGAAAGTGATGCCACGCTTCAGGTCCTCAGAAGTAGTATAGGTGGCAGATAGGGATATGAGATAAGATTAAATCAATTATCGGGATAAACGTTGGAACTTTTACTTTTTTCTTTTAGTGACAAGTACATTATTCATCCTTGACAGGAAATTGGTGTATCTTTCACGATATGCGGCTCAATTTCAAATAGTCCATGCAGGCTATCCCATTATTCCACATATCATAGTAAGCATAATGTAAACCGAAACTAGTCTCTTACCTTGCTATCTGACGATATGTCGATATCTTCATTTTATGACTGTACCTTACCACTCATACCAAGATAGTATACTGCACGATAGCATTGCGGGTACAGATTTGAGTCATAATCTCAGTAATCTGTATCAGCAAGAGAAAAGCACTTTTAATGGTAAATAAATGGACTGCATTTATAAAGTGCTTTTCTAACCAGTGGTCACTCAAAGCAATTTGCCTAATATTAACCCATTCATGCACGCATTCACACACCGATGGCGGTGTCAGCCATGCAATGCGACGGCCAGCTCCTCGGGAGCAGTTAGGGTTAGGTGCCTTGCTCAGGGACACCTCGACACTCAGCCATGAGGAGCCGGGGGATCGAACAAGCCATCTTCCAGTTACCAGTCAACCCGTTTTTTTTGGGGTTATAGCACTTCCATATATCAAACCAACACCAGTATCTCGTGTGAGGCTTCTGACTTAAGTGGTAGTCGGAAGAATCGTGTCATGTCTGAGTCACTTACGTGGAACACGCTTCTCAACATCTAAACACGGATACTAAAATAACATTCCATGGAAGGCTCCGTAATTTGCCTTGGTTTTCTCACGGGGGTCTTGGCTTGACATCTGAAAAGCTGACGGCTGTCTGACTCAAGACAAGAGGCTGCTAACCAGAAAATGTACATGGTGCAGGTTTGAGGATCAGCAATCTGAAACACCTACCTGAACACGCGTTTGTATTCCTAAACACATTTGTGTTTAGAAAGGACAGAACACACTACCCAAACACACATTTGGCTTCCACAAAATGTACCAACAGTTAAGATCTTGGAATGCTATTTGCCTGGCTGTTTTTTTGTTGTCTTTTATGTTTTTTTACTTTGACATTTGATCAGTGTATTCCTATGTTTTTTTTCTAGCTGGGAAAGAACATTGAATCGATCACCATGGTCTTTGATGTTGAAGGTTTGGGGCTGAAACACATATGGAAACCTGCCATTGATACATTTTCAGAGGTACACACACACACACACACACACACACACACACACACACACACACACACACACACACACACACACACACACCTTCCCACATCATAGAAAATAATAATTACGATGTGTTACAAGATATGTAACACATTGTAATAATAAAATACTAAATAATTAAAGGTCAATATAACTGTGTCTGCCCAAGACCAAAACAATATCAGCCACGCTGACAGCGTTAGTTCTTTTCACATCTTTTTCCATTGCTAAATGAAGCCCTGGGATGACCCCATATTAAGATAAGATAAGATATCCCTTTATTGTCTGATTTATTATGAAATTGTCCTGCCTCTCAATTGCCATAGTTAAACATACAAGAGACAATTAGACGGACATACAATCATAAAGTGGGTGCAGTAAAACATACAACGCACGTCGATTGACCTTTTGTCATTAAAACATGAAATATAACACAGGAAAACATTGTAGTTCCCCCTCCCCCAGTACAGAACTAAATCACTGCTAAAACATCCCAGATATCAGGTGATAGTACTTCAGAAAGAAAAGTGAAGGAGTTAAAGGGTTTCAATACGTGCCTTGTTTATATTCTATATTTAAAGATCCTCCAGATGTTTGAAGAAAACTACCCCGAGCGGCTGAAAAGGCTGTTTGTCATCAAAGGTACAGCTTTTGTTTGTTTTTTGACCATTTTGGATGTGGATAGTAAACAAAGGCATGGAGCAGTAAACATATGTATACACAGTGTCTTCGTTCCCATCTGGTCCAAACAGTAGACCCTCTCTTACCATTTCTGCAAGCATTGGATTGCTTGGAAGAACTTCATTAATCCCCGACATGAAATGTAGCAAGTCATAGCAGAAGTACTGGACAATAATAATGATTAAAGAGATTTAAATGTAGATATATGCAAAAAGAAAACATACAAAAAGATCTACAACAGAATATATCTTTATGCAAGATATGTAACACATCGTAAACAGAATGCAAATGACCACATTATTGACCAATGATGTATTGAGATGTTTTAATTATAAATGTTTGCTTTTGTTTGTCTACAAGTTAGTTTGTAGTTTTGCCTTAAATCATTTTTGAACTATATGCTGAAATACAATTCGGTGTAGCATAAATAAGTAAGTATAAAAAAGCATTATAGTGAACACAACTGATAGGAAACTACCCATGCATTGACAAGGGAGCCTTTTCCTTAAAAGTAGTTTGACAATGTTCTGCTTCGTCCACAGCCCCAAAGCTCTTCCCCGCAGCCTACAACCTCGTCAAGCACTTCCTATGTGAGAACACGCAACAGAAGATCTTCATTCTTGGGGGTAGGAATATCCATCATAATTAACATTGACAGTTCAGTTTGCTCCTGTTGGTCCTTAATGGACCTCTCCTATCTCTTATGGCTCCCACCTGTAGCAGAGAACACAGAAATATGGGCCTTATGCACCTAGTGGCCATCGTGGTTTTAAACAATAGCTGGGTTAGGGAACTTAATGCGGGATTCCCACCAAGCTAGCATTTAGTACTGAGATGGAACCTAGAGGCAATTCAGGACTAATTTAGGCTTTTTCCATGCTTCTGTCAGTATGCAATATATATAACACACGGCACTCAAGATCCATGTCCATGCTTACTTGTAATGACAATGTGTTTTCTGGGGTCGAAGGTAAAGTTCCGAAATAAACTGAAGGAAATGTTTCTTACACCGACGTGTTTATTTTAAGATTGGATGTAGTATTAAATAATAGAATCCCTTAACCAAAACATACAATTTACTAGCAAGGCACCAGAGGCCTGACTGACTGACATTGTGGTTGTGTGTGTGCATGTGCGTGTGACATCAGTAGAAACTATCAATTCCAATCTGATCGTATAAAGCATGCCAACGAGGAACTGTCATGCAGTATCAAAGGCAAACTGTCATAAGGCCTTTCCTGCCACTCTACTCCCATTCATTCTCGCTCCCTCTGCATGTTGTTCCACAGCCAACTGGCAGGAGGTATTACAGCAGTACATAGCCCCCGAGGACCTGCCCGCCATCTATGGGGGCAAGCTGACAGACCCCGACGGAGACCCGCGCTGTCGGACCCTGGTGAGTTATCCCTCGAGTCTCGGGGTACACAGCGTAGAACCGATCTGTTGTTGCTCTTCCGCAGTGCCAACATCAACATGATTCAGTTTTGCTGGTCAAGTGAACAAAGGGAGAGAGACCCTTCTAAACGGTCAGAGAGAGTTTAAAACGAAGGCCTAGTCTAACCACCAATCCGTTTTAACAACTTCTAACAAACGTCACAAGGCAATTCCCTACATGGACATATTCAAGGGGGAAAACTATGTGAAAACAAGTGAAGCCATGTCACTGTTTTAACTTGTGTAACTTGACCAGAGAAACTGTTCATCCCAATGCAAAACTGGTCCTGTTGTTCTGTTGCATTTTAGAGCTTGGCTTCCATAAAATGCATCTGAAAAGGTTTTTACTATGAGATTTCGTTTTTCAGCTTTCTATTTCAAACCAACGACATTCTTATCAGTTCCACACAGATGGTTCTAATTGTCCGAAACGTAGAAAAGTCTTATCTCAGCAGTACACCGCCAAAACGTCTTATATCAGTACACTGTCAAAGAGGTTAGCGCAGCCGTAAATTGCCTTTTTGCATAGCAGCTTAGATTGGATGGTCATAGCATCTGCTGCTTGAGAACCATATGCACAGTGTGTCCCTGTAGAAGATACAGCCTCCCCCACAGCTGCTTGAGTAGCTCCTCCCTCACAGACTGTATTCTAGATTAGCAAACTGACTGGAAGTCTGTTACTGTTCTCTATAGATTAATAATTGGGCCCAGCACAGACATGAGGAAGAGAAGGAATGATTTTTTTCCGTCCTGGATGTTTTTGAAGAATGTAGTGTAGGATCTTTTTTGTCCAACCCCTTTTGTCCATTTTGTTTTGTTTGTTTATTATTTTTTAACACTTCAAATGGAAGGATTTGACAGTTTCTATCGCTTTGTATTGTACTGTATAAGCTAAGGTATTTGCATACATTGTGTCATTTTGAATCATGTTTTGTTGCCTTTTATGTGGGCTTGTGTACCCGTAGAAGAGGTTTATTTCATGAGGTCACCATAGTCCAAACTCTAGGCTCTGTATAGTGTAGTTGTTGAATCTAACCACTCCCAAGTCTAGAGTAATGGTGTGTTCCTCAATCCTCGGACGCCAGACTTCCGAGTCAAAAGTCGAAGATCTCCCAGCAGTGATGACACTCTCAACACTTGATTACATTGCTACTTTATTCTGGTCACCAATCTATGCATTGCATGGTCTTGCTGTGCATTTCGGGCTGGTTTGCTAAGAGGCTAATGTAGCTAACAATAAACGACTAGCCTATTTCAAGACACAATCACAAAGAAGAACAGGAACGCTATAAATGCTCCGAGACCGGAAATTACGTCAAAAGTGCAACTCGGAAGGCTGCCGTCCGAGGATTCAGGAACAAACCATAACTTTGACAAATTATCAGATAGTACAACCCACTATTTGATGATTGAAAAATTTAGCTCACCTCATTTATTCTTGTGAAGATAATGTGAATTTAAAATAATGTAACTAAGAGCCTTGGTGCTATTCTGCTTATTTAATCATATTTACTGAACACAAACCTGTTTTTTTAAGCAAGATAAGGTTACTCTGTTTTGGCCAATTGCTTCACTCTGTGTTTTGCACTCGTGTGATTGGCTCATCGTGTGTGTGTGTTGGAGGCAGATTCTTTTATTTATATTTTCTCACCATTTTCTCAGGGTATATCAAGTTTGTTAGTGTTTGTGACCACAAGACTATGAACATGATTTATGAGTGAAAATTACTTTGGAATTAGAATTGAATTAGCTTTTCAAAATGTGACAAAAACTGTGTAAATCCATCTAGCTCGTTTATCTTCTTGGTTTAGGGAACAGAAGCAAGTGAACAATAGTATGATTAAAGAGACTTTACGCTCAAAAACCTGTCATCTCTTTAGTTTATTTTAGATTAAAGAAGTATTATGTACTTGTAAATCGCTTGTGGATAGCATTTTGGCTTCCCAGCATCAGTGTGATTGGGATGATATAAATAGAATTGCTAAAAAGGGGAAGTTGCTCTATAATCGTATATCTTGGAGTGATAATGTGCTAAATAACAAAGACAAGATATGATAAATCATGTTGCATTATTCATCCTGACCAATCTAAATGTGCGACAAAACAAGTAAGTCATGCAAATTTATTTTGGATAAACTATTTAGGCAACTCATGAATATCTTTAAAGATAATGATATTAATAATAATGGATGATATTATCATATACATTTGTCATGATAATTATAATTATTATAATTACAATTTCTGTGTGTGTGTGTGTGTGTGTGGGTGGGTGTGGTCTGTTCCCAGCTCCACTTTGTAGCCACAGTGCCCAAGTCCTACTATGTTCGGGACCAAGTTCAGCTGAACTATGAGCAGACAGAGATGGTGAACCGTGGCTCGTCCCTGCAGATGGAGTATGAGATACTGGCTCCTGGTTGTATTCTCAGGTCAGATCTCTCCCGTATTATATTGGTTCATATCACATTGGTTCTGTAAACCAATGGAACTGTATTGAAGAACAAAAATCACAGAGAATGTGTACAGCTATCTCACTTTTTTTCAATATTATGGGGTGTCATATAATCTGGGTGTAACGATGATAAGGGACTATACAAATACAACTGTCTTTACTTGAAAGAGCTTGTTTATGGATTGTTGAAAAATATGAATAAACGTAAACAATAATGTTTACCTGCATTTTCCATCTCGTCATAGGTGGCAGTTTGCCAGTGAGGGGGCTGACATTGGCTTTGGGGTGTTCCTCAAGTCCAATAAAGGACAATGGCAGAAGGCATCACAGATGACAGAGGTTGTTCATAGCCAGCGCTACAACTCCCATTTAGTGCCTGAGGAAGCCTCACTCACCTGTCAGCAGCCGGGAGTTTGTAAGTGTGCCTCTGTATTTGGACTAAAGGTGGTTTCATCAATCCATCGATGTCAACTCAAAGGGTTAACAATGTGCTTCCAGATACATTTGATCCATAGTAGAGCACAACATTATAATTAGAATACGCTTTGGAGCACCTGCTAAACTATGTCATACCTTTTTCGTACGTGGCTTTTCTAACCCTCTTTTATCGAGATCCAGTATTTAGAAAACAAGGTTCTGCTCGTGGTTTTGAATCCAATATTTTGATTTTACTCCCGCTTACGCCATATCTATTTGTCTATTTACAGATGTACTCCGCTTTGACAACACTTACAGCCTCCTTAAGTCCAAACGAATCCAGTTTACTGTTGATGTCCTGCTCCCTGGCCAATTGCAGTCCCCGAAGGCTGGTGGCAGTATCCAATCAGAATCGGTGAATGGGCTTGGCCGAGATGAACCCAGAAATCAGATTGTTGTGGACCAGACTGCATCCGCACAAATGGCTTGAACCCCCTGATACTTGAATATGCTAGGTCTTTTGTTGGCCCTTTCCAGAGACCCAATCCACACACACTCCAAATCCTAAAGACGTTGATCTGATAAATATATAATTCCAGTTGATTATATGTGACCGATTTGATTGTTTGAGGAAATGAAATGTATAGTTGATATACTCAGTCAGCATTCAGTCAACTCATATATTTTCCACCAACTCATTTTGTCTTGATAATTTATGTTCGATATTGACATCGATAATATTTTCAGAATATACAGTATTATTTTTGTTGAAACATAATTTAAAGGCAATATTGTAAACTTTGTTATAAACTTTAAATAGGGTGCAGTTTAGGCTGTTATTTATTTTTATTAATGGCACTGTTATGTGTTTGTTCTCTGAAAATGTTTGAATATAGGTTTTAATCTTGTTCATCGAATGAGAATACTTGTACAGGGTACAGCACTGTAAAGTGCTGTACTGTTAAGTGAAACAGGCATACCAATCCATGTATATGGCGGTAATTAATGGTATGTAACGACAATTATATTGTCGTTATATACATTGTGCTCCCGTACATGCATGGAAATGTGTGAAGGGTGATTTAACAGAAACCAAATATGTGTCCAATTTGAATAGCTTTTAAATACTGGTATAATTCTGGTCGATATCTATACTGGGCTTCATGTGATTTGAGATTGTGTTATATGTTAATAGATGCAAAAACAAGGAAATCAAATCATGCACTGAAAAATATGTGAGTCAGTATATAATTAGTATACTATTTCCGAGTTATAAAATAGCTATTTTATTAAAACAGCATTGGTTGAAAGGGCCTTTCCAACCATAGGTCAGAGTGATTATCATTGTGAAAGAATTTCTCGTCCACTCGATATTATGCTCTTGCTCCATATACATAGCAAACAAATTGTTTTAATTGCTTCAAATATTTCAAGTTTGTAAGTTATGTATAATGTTATGTATAATTTCTGACATGGCTGGACTATGCACAGTATATAATGTTCAAATATAAACGTGAATAAAAACATGAAAAAATATATTTCTGAGTTACGGTTAGGGTACCCTTTATTGGGCTTAGGGGTCGCTATCGCTCATTAGCGACCACTAAAGCTCACAACTATTATTTCCTAAAAAACGGCAAATATTGTTTCATAAGTTATGTATACAGGAATTGTGTGTGTCAAACTCATTGTTTCATAGCATGGGCCTTCCCAAGGTACACGCATTAACGGGCTTTAGAGGAAGCAGACAGTCGTTAGAGATAATTAATCTTGATGACGATATAGCCTTTTGTCTGTATTTATCTTCCGCTTTTTAGCAGACAGTCGTTAGAGATAATTAATCTTGATGACGATATAGCCTTTTGTCTGTATATTTCTTCCACTATTTTTGTAAATAGGCTATTTTATTTGTGTTACTTATAATCTTTCTCTTGTTTTGTATTTTGCAACATCTCTTAGTCGTCTTTCAGTTGCTCTTGCTACACCTATAGTCGACGATATTCAATATTCACTCCTATGTTGTTTGCCTGCTGAATGCAATTTATTTGCTTCTCAAACGTTTTATTTCTTTCTGCGTGTAGTGTCATAGATCCGTAGCGACCACAAGGGGGCGCACTGCATTCATGAAAAGTGAGGCATTTCATTGAAGCAAGTAGAGAATCTCTCTTCCAACCTGTTGCACCGTTTTCCGTTGTCCTTTGTCCTTTATACCTGCTACACAATAAAACAATGTTTGGATAAGAATATCAACTTCAATTTCATTAATCTTCTCGTTTTTACATAATGTTATATATTCTACAAATATTTTACTATGACATTTCTCATCATGTAAAAGATTGAGAGGCTAACGCATTTACTTATTACCAGGCAAGAAGGAAAAGAACGTGGCCACTTAGGCCTACGTTTTATATTATATGATATTACTATAATATATATGATAATAGTAATAATATCCATAGCAATTATACCTTTGAAATTGATACCGGGTTGAATGTTTAGCATCTTATTGTAGACGCCGTTGCATTTGATGTGATAAAAGACCTGTCATTGCCTGTCATTGCAGACATGAAGACATGCTTTAAACACGGGACATGTGTCTGCTGCGTTGTCTCTTTAAAATTTCCCTCAGCCAATGTTGAGAAATAAAAATAAGGGGGCTCGCTCAAGAAATTCAAATGACGTACAACGCGTCGATTGGCTAGATCAGTTAATTATGCAAAGAGTGGGCGAGGCTGTGCGAAATGAGTAAGTGACGTCAGTTCCCAATTCTCAGATAGTGAAACAAACATGGCGACAGACTGGAGTGGACAGGGGTTTACATTAACTTTATTCGTTTTTTCGTGTTTTGTGGCCGGTGGACAGGCCGACGCTGGGCTCGCAGACCTGGGTAGCAGCACTCGGATCATCGGCATGCGGCTGGAGAGGAGCGACAGGGAATCCAACACCACTGACGATGGGGTAATACAGGTAACTGAGGAGAGCAACATCCTCTTGAGGTTCTACGGGGTACATATCCTACCAGAGACGTCAACGATCATCAAGTTCATGGAGACGGATTCGGGTCAGGACGAAAATGACAGTGGAAACCAACACACTGGCCCCTTTAACAGGACTTGTTACGAGCCCACCAAAGATTTAGTCATTCGGGGAGCCATGAACGTCAGCGGTAAGGGCACCACTGGGGTGCTCAACGTGAAAGTCAAGCCCCTTCGAAAAAGTGAGAAAGAAAAGATGTACAGCTTATGTGTCAAAGACAGCCAGGATAACAACTGGTACAAGTTGGGTGAGGAAGACGGAAGACTGCGGGTCGTGGAAGAGAAAACCTCGCTGTTGCCACTATGGCTGCAGGTGATCATAATCACTTTCCTCCTAGTTCTTTCAGGTATGTTCAGCGGGTTGAACTTGGGGCTCATGGCTCTGGATCCCATGGAGCTGCGAATAGTGCAGAGCTGCGGCACTGAGAAGGAAAAGAAGTACGCCCGTAAGATCGAGCCCATCAGGAGGAAAGGTAACTATTTGTTGTGCTCGCTGCTTCTGGGTAACGTGTTGGTCAATACCACGCTCACTATCCTCTTAGACGACCTCATTGGCTCTGGGATCGGTGCCGTGGTGGCCTCCACGTGTGGCATCGTCATATTCGGTGAAATCGTGCCCCAGGCTCTTTGCTCAAGACACGGCCTGGCAGTGGGTGCCAACACCATCATGGTGACTAAGTTGTTTATGCTCCTCACTTTCCCCCTCTCGTGGCCCATAAGCAAGCTGCTGGACTGTGTTCTTGGTCAGGAAATTGGCACTGTGTACAACCGAGAAAAGCTGGTGGAGATGCTCAAGGTGACAGAGCCCTACAACGATTTGGTGAAAGAGGAGCTGAACATGATCCAGGGGGCTCTGGAGCTCAGGACTAAAACGGTGGAGAACGTGATGACCCCGATAGGGAACTGCTTCATGATGCAAGGGGACGCCGTCTTGGACTTCAACACCATGTCGGAGATCATGGAGAGTGGCTACACTCGGATCCCCGTGTACGAGACGGAGCGCTCCAACATCGTCGACGTCCTGTACGTCAAGGACCTGGCCTTCGTGGACCCGGACGACTGCACCACCCTGAAGACCATCACCAAGTTCTACAGCCACCCGGTGCACTTTGTGTTCCATGACACCAAGCTGGATTCCATGTTGGAAGAGTTCAAGAAAGGTTTGTGCGGTGGTGGGGGTCGGGTTTCAGAGTCGGTGGTGACTAGACTATAATGGAATGTATTTGAAAAAATGTTAATGATTTATTCTTTCATTCATTCATTCATTCGTCATTTCATTTTCCATCTGTTCCACTTCGCTGTCCATCCATCAGATTTGTAAATACACCATTGAAAGGACAGTGATGTGGAGGGTCTGATCAAAGGCACAACCACACACATGCACACTTGCATTCCTTCTGGCTCCACACCATCCACCACCATAAACAAACAGACTGAATCATGGACTAGCCTCGACACTGCCAATAACAAACCCTCACCTTTGCTTCTGCGTCCAGGGAGCTTTGTGTTGGCTCTGAATTGCTCTATTCATCCGTTGCCAAAGTAGTTGCATCTGGGTTATCAGCTGATGGGTTTTTGGTCCCTTTAAACTGTATATTCTGTAAGAAGTTTACAGAGAAGACGAAAACAAACTGATAACGGATTGCCTCTGAAATCAATGGGCTTGGTAGATATATTGTCAACACTATTGAGGTTGTGGATAGACTTTTCCCACATTACTATCAAATTACGAGTCACTTTGTTTTGCCTTCCCTCCCAAGACGGCAAACACATTCTCCAGAGTACAGAGACCCACACGCATACAAAAATACAGTGTTTGTGTGTGTGCGTATGTGTCACACTCCTGCCATCTCCCACTGGGGTGTATTTTTCCTTTCCATTGCACCTCAAGGTCACAGACGGTGTTTAGCACGCACGCACGCACGGACACACACTGTTCTCTGTCCATATTCATAGAGAGTGAAGAGTGATTGCTGCACTACCATTATGACTTTTAAGAGGCATTCTGATCCAGTTTTGAGGCCGTTAACAATGTTTCTCACCCATGAGACATTTAAATGGTCTCTAAAGGCTATCCCAATTATTCTATATAATAGATACATAGAATGATACTTTGCTCTTACTTAATCTCCTAGAGCGGCTTCTTTGGAATGGCTTAACCTTTGAGTCACTATCATTACACTTAGTAAGGGATTACTCTATTTGCCTAATACTAATTGCTAATCTATGAACAATCTTTACTGTACTGACAGCGATATATTGTTTCACTTCTTATGAGCAATGTACTTATTGTGACTTAAGTCGCTTTGGATAAAAGCGTGTGCCAAATGCCCTGAATGTAAATATAAATGAAACAGATTTGTAATTTAGTTCCCTCGCCCAGCTAGCGTTTAGAACAAAGCTGGAACCCCGAAGGCCGCCAGCGGTGAAATCAGTCCATCGCCCCTTTCAGCCTGCTGTTCTGGGAAAGTTCTAGAGTCACAGGGCTTCTCCTCGGACACACAGAATGGAAGACAGATACAACCACCCCCTGAGTTAAAGAGCTAATGTTTTGTTAGCCTGCCATAGATGGATACCTAAACACTGTGTGCTACCAGTTTATTAAGGGTCTTGGGTTCCAAGCGGGTGTTCGTTAACATGGTGACGACTGGGGCCGACTGACCGACAACCTGCCGTGTAGGGCAATAACCACACCCCCCCCCCCCACTGTGTGCCTGTAAAGTGCTGCTCTTTACCTTCCTTTGCACCGGTTGCCATGGCAATGCCATCCCACGCTGAGGTTGAACGCTGGGGTATGATGGATTTCTCTTATATTAGGCCTACACGGCAGGTACAAGGGAGTCGCTGGATAGGGACATTTAATGGAAAGGTCTTGAAATCGACCTTTGTGGCGTTGCAGAAAGCGCTGAAAAAGTTACATGTTAACACTAACATGTGGCCCCGATTCAACAGTAGCATAACATAAATCACAAAGAAGCAACGAGGGACAAGTGATAACAGCCGCACCGTTGACAGGAATTACTCACCCACGTAATACTCACAATTACGACCTACTACAAGAGTTTTTTATCAGTTATTATCTTAACTGTTAACCATTTCCTTGATCCATTTTAATAATCAACAAGATTGCGACAAAGAATAAGAAGTCATTCATTCATGGTGAATGTTTATTGGTTTCTTCCACTTCCACTAAAGAATTTCGAGTGGCCTCTTTCGGTTCTTTTGTCTAGTTTAGTTGTCAGGTTTGTACAGAATATCTGTCATCTGCATTGTATGCTGCAGGTTCTTGGCTCGCCTCCCCACCAAGTTCTAAGGGTGCGTTCTAAGGACCAGGTCGCCAGGGCTGTGCAATGATCACAGAAGTTGTTCCTTAAGCTTGCTGCTTCCCGGCAATTCCTTGGGTGGTGGCTCTCCTCTTTTATCCTGGACTTTCTGGTCTATCCTGTTTCAACGTCTGGCAGCTTTGTGCGTCCATTACATTTGCCCTTTGAACATACAATGTACATATAGGCATACAGTGATCCTTCCTTAGGGTTACCCATTGTAGTTATTCAATCAATGCCTAGTGCCAATGTGTCCTTTAATAGTGAACTGCATGAACTTTGCACTTGACACACACACACACACACACACACACACACACACACACACACACACACACACACACACACACACACACACACACACACACACACACACACACACACACACACACAGTCTTATTTTCAGGTGATGTTTAATATTCAGAAGCCTCTTCCCAGCTACCTAATAGTGCTGTTAGGTCCAACAGGTGGCTTTGTTCCGTCACTCCATATCACTTGAGGTTTCTCTTATCGCTGAATATGGCGTGTCATAAAACCACTGTCTCTGTACCAACAATGCATTTCAGCTGCGTGTAAAGAACACAGCTTTCTCAGCACAACGCACGGCCCTGTGTTTCTGTGTTCACGGCCGCTCGGTGTTGCTGAGTCATGCAGAGGACTCACCGACTCACCCTCGAGGAGTCATTTCACAGGAGTCGCTTTATTTTGAGGAACTAAAAGCTTTCTGATTTGTGACGCACAGTATTGTGACAGCCTCTCGCAGAAGGGTCATCCCTATGCCCCTGGCTTTAAACGTTGGGGGAAGGCTACGTGCCGTTAAACGCGGAGGAAGGCCTCCGTATCATAGTTCCACTCCCTCTGCAGGGAGTGGAACTATGATATGGAGGACGCGTCCTTCTTACTGAAGCCCATTGTCTTCCAAGCCTCCCTGTCTGGGGTGTTGGTGTCACATGCTTCGGCGTGATCCTCCGAGAGCCTGTCCTCCATCTTAAGTCACAAGGGGCCACGTCGACAACCCCAAAACAGCCAGATTCCAACATGGTTTGCTTTTTAACGCAGACATGCTGAGATTGAGCCACTTGACAAAAATGGGGAAGTTGTAATTAGGAAATGGGGCGAGCATGAGCCAACAGTGTCCTTTGTGCTGGGTTCATAGGTATCCTTCGTTCCTCGTCCGTTAACCATTAAGTTGGTCGTCATGTTAAGTTTCGTGTTGGATGTCCGGTTGGATGTGGGTCTTTGCCTCGAACCCATACTTGGAACACACTATTCTTGTTCCAGCCTTTCTACCAAATTGGAAGGCATTCATTTACATTAGACTTGTTGTGGACTCTTCATTGTTGATGATGAAAGACAATAACACTGGTCCATCTTTTTGTAAAACAGAAGAATGAAGAAGTTTGATGCTGCAGTTAGGACTCAAACATGACAGAATAGTTATGTACTTTTGTCAGGGAGACCAGCTTTAGCAAGTCACTGGAAAAACAGGTTGGATGAGCATGACCAGATCTAGCCATCGTGTGTGTGTATGTGTGTGTGTGTGTGTGAGATGTATGTGTATGAGTGTGCATGTGTGTACAAAGCCTGCACCTGCATTCTTGTTGTGCATGGGTCTGTGGGAGTGTGTGGGTTGTCCCTCTGTTTTTTTGCGAGGCCTGTTTTCCAGTTTGGTGTCAGCAGTCAGCATGCAGTCTATGCACTGGTGTGTGTGTGTGTGTGTGTGTGTGTGTGTGTGGTATGCATGGCATGGCATGGCATTCCTCTCCCATACAGACCCATAGCTCCCCGTCTGCTCCCTTTTGTCAGAGACGAGGTCGCATGTCAACAAACAGCAGGGTAGCGTGCTAACGGCCGACTGGGGCCCAGGTCAACAGAACCGCCACGGGTCATCCACGCATGGGAAGGATCCCCCGTAAAAATAGAAATGGTTTCTGGGTTTGTCGTCTAAAACGCTTCCAAAATAACCTCAGCGCCGTCAGTGTGTGTGTGTGTGTGTGTGTGTGTGGGTGTGTGTGTGTGTGTGTGTGTGTGTGTTCTCCTCAAGAGACTCGAGTTTCTCCAGTGTGCACATTAAGTGTGTCCCCCGGGTCTTTACTTCCTCTGAAATATTGACTCAGCTCTATCGGGAGCTAAGGCAAAGGTCACACACGCGCACGCAGTAGTATCCTTTCTCTTGGCTTTCCATTGCATCACTTCCTCCTTCACTTGTCTTTCTTAATGATCTCTCGTACGAAGTCAACAACAATCGACTATCGATTGCACCTCGAGGTTCCCTCGTCTCTGACGTGAACGCTGTTGGCTGTTCATCAGTTTCCCACCTCAGCCTCGCCGTTTCATCTCCCAAAGGTGTTATCAATTAAATATAAGTTATGAACATAACAGCAGGGAGTTAAAGCCAAGAGTTCTATTTCCTTTTATGTCTGAATACACCCACCCACCCAAATCTCCGACCACAGACAATGACCTTAAAGTTGAAAATAATAATGATAAACGCTAACTTTGTTTTGAGACCAACGTTCTACCCCCGCCTTACACTGGTGACTCACTGCCCATCACACCATGCCCATCTTCCACAGAAGCCTCCCTGGTGCCTCTCTGTCCTGGCCCTAATGACCTCGCCGAGGAGCCAGGGGATGAGTGCACTGTCCTGCCCTGCTCACTCCCCCGCCCCTCCCTCTCCCCCCACACCCTCCTCTCTCCAGAGACCTGAAGGTCCAGACTAAATATACGACCAGGGGTCGTCGTCATCGCAAAAACATCCCCGTCACGGATGACCCGACTCCTTAGACAGTGAGGTAACCGCTTCCTGTTTCCCCCGCTGTCTGAAGGGTCTCGAGTGGCAACTGGCCAGAACGCCCGGGGCAAAAGTCTGCTTTGGACCCTAAGGGAGGAATTAAAGGATGGATTTAGCCCCCCCCCCCCCCCCCCCCCCCCCCTTTAAGCGCTAGCGATTGGCGTATGAGCACCGTTTACAAGAACCCACTGATCTGAAAGTCTGCTTGATGCGACTGGTCTTTGTTGTTCTGTCACTCTATCCCTCCCTCACTTCCTCCCTTTCATCTTTTAGTGTGCTTTTTTTATAGATCAAAGTGTGTGTGTGTGTGTGTGTGTGTGTGTGTGTGTGTGCCTTGCTGTTCATATCCTAATGGCACTCTGAAGGTTCCATTAATAATTCAGCCTATACAGCCGGGCAAGCCTCACAATGAAGTTGTGCTGTCAAAGGTTTATCCAGCCATTATAGGGGATGGGGATGTTTGTTCTGTTGGCAGCATTGATAAAGTACTGCCTTTTGTGTATTTCCCTCTGTCTGTATCACCAATACTTCTCTTTGTGAAATTAGAGCATGCGTATCATTGTATGTTAATACTGCTTCTGCATCTCATGTTGATGTAGTGTGTGTAACCTAAAGTTAATTATAAAGGTACTTCCCCCACTGTGAGCATGAATGGACTGTCAGGGCGACAAAGATGATGAAGATAGTGGTTCCATTCGCCATTTTTCAGTGACTTCATTCCTCAATGGCCCCAGCTCCTATTCTTGGTGTGTGTGTGTGTGTGTGTGTGTGTGTGTGTGTGTGTGTGTGTGTGTGTGTGTGTGTGTGTGTGTGTGTGTGTGTGTGTGTGTGTGTGTGTGTGTGTGTGTGTGTGTGTGTGTGTGTGTGTGTGTGTGTGTGTGTGGACACGATGCACAAAAGCAATAGTCAAAAAAACTTGTACCAACAATGCAAAATAACTTGTTTCCTCGTCACCATAGCTACTGAATCATCGATTCGTGAATCTTACCGGATGACTTCTAGGAAGAAACGTGGTTTTCTAGTTTGGCTAGGTTTGAGAATGAAAATCATTATATATCACCGCAGCTGATATGAACTCGATAAATAAATTATAAACTTTTGTATTTTGTAAAACTCTTAAAAGTTGGGGACTTTACACAATACCTTTTTTATAAATGCATTTTTCTTAATTTGAATCATCTAAAATTAAATGATGCACACCGTTTGTTTGGAGGGCCAACAGGTAACTGACCGACCTAGTCATCTGATAACATGCATTTCTTGTTCTCCCCCCCACCATAGGAAAATCTCACCTGGCCATTGTCCAGAAGGTTAACAATGAAGGCGAGGGCGACCCCTTCTACGAGGTCCTGGGATTGGTCACGCTAGAAGACGTCATCGAGGAGATCATCAAATCGGAGATCCTGGATGAATCTGACCTTTACAGTGTGTTGAGTGGACCAATCTACGCTTATCATTCACAACAATGTAGTCGTTATTCATTGATTGATGTGCCTTCTGATTAATACAAGGCTATTAGAAGACATTTACAGTTCAATGACTTCCGATGAATAAATGAGTAACATCTTCTTTCTCCTTTCCCACAGCGGATAACCTCAACAGGAAAAAAGTGGCGCCCAATAAGAACAAGAGGGACTTCTCCGCCTTTAAAAATGAGGGTGAATCACAAGCCAAGATTTCCCCTCAGCTGTTACTGGCTGCCCATCGCTTCCTGGCCACAGGTAGGGGACGGACGCACACATCATTGTTGTGCATTGCTAATCACATCACGGCATAATCCGCACACAGACACGACAGAGTGTGTATGAGCATATTTGCGCACACAAACAGACATATTCACGCCCTAGTTTCTATTTCTTTTTCTATATTTCTATTTCTATTATAACCTTCTATTTTTGCTTATCCGTTAATTGAACTGTCAAGTCGTCGTCTCAACGTATAGAAGGCAGGTCGTTGTGTACATTCGTGCCGTGAAAGCATGTTTAGGATTTCGGCTGCATAGGTCTCCATTCACCTTGCAGCAGAAGCTGATGGGGCGTTTCACAAGAGCTACTCCACAATCCTGCCTCCACAACATGTGGCCTGGTGCTGGGTCGGCCTGGCAGCAACTGTAACCTGATTTACGCCGCATGGAGGATAGTGGCACTGACCCGTGTCTGTATGATGCAGCATTCCTAATACAGGAGACTTTTGTTCTTTCTTTTTCTTTTCTTCTTTCATTCGTTAGTTTGTTATTTTATCCTGTCTGTCCTTCTTTCCTTCTCTCCCTTTTTCTTTACTGCAGCATTAGTACGTTTATTTTATTCAAAGTATATTTGATTTGATTTAATATTTATTTGATTTGTGTCCATTCATCACATTCCTGCAAGCATGCACCCACAGTACACATCCAGGCCTCAGCATGTTGCAACATTTGTAGCCGCTGTTTGCACGTTCATGATCAAAATGACTCCTTCAAACCTTTTCCTCAAGGCGAGGGGGTACGAGGCAACTGTAGTTCAATGTTTGTATCGTAAATTGTATTGAATTGAGTTTAGTGGTTTAGTTGCAGACGTAGATATGAACGCATATAATTTTTACATTCATTCAGAGAAAACATTCAATGTTTAATGATCAATTCTATGTCTCTCTCCCTCCCATCAACCATGCAAACCGATACACGTGCATGTACATGCATAAACACACACATTCACTCAATCACTCACCCACAAACGCACATAAACACACACATTCACTCAATCACTCACTCACTCACCCACGAACACACATAAACACACGCATTCACTCAATCACCCACTCACTCACCCACAAACACACACATTCACTCATCACTCACTCACTCACCCACAAACACACATAAACACACACATTCACTCAATCACTCAATCACTCACTCACTCACCACAAACACACATAAACACACACATTCACTCACCCACAAACACACATAAACACACACATTCACTCACCCACAAACACACATAAACACACACATTCACTTACTCACTCAAAACTCCCCCCCCCCCCCCCCCCCAGAGGTGAGCCTGTTCAGCCCGTCCCAGGTATTGGACAAAGTTCTGCTGCGGATGCTGCGCCACCCGGACGTCATCCAGGAGATCAAGTTCAACAGCGAAGACAAGCGCTCGCCGAATCACTACGTCTACCAGCGGGGCAAGGCCGTGGACTTTTTTGTTCTCATCCTGCAGGTACACACACACACACACACACACACACACACACACACACACACACACACACACACACACACACACACACACACACACACACACACACACACACACACACACACACACACACACACAGCCCAAACTAAGAAATGTCTACTTCCTGTCACCCACACCACTCATTACCTCAGAATTAGGTTGTGGTCACAACTGCCGAAAGTAGATACCCTTTCCGAAAGCGACATGTCAAACCTTTTTGAGCGAGATGCTTAGCACCTTCCTGCTCGTAAATGAACTGCGTATGTATTCACTGCTATTAACATTGGATATAAGTGATCTTCGACACTAAATGGTTATAGTCAAAGAACGTTTAAATTGTGAAGACAATTTCATCCATGAATCGAATCGTGGCTACACAAGGATTAGGTGTTCATTATCATTATTATTAATATTAATATCCTAGTTAATAGAAATAAGTAGTGCCCCCTTTGTGTGTCAAACAACAATACACACATAGGTAGCAGTTGCATGGATTCATTCAAACTGTTGCGTCACACAGTTGTCTCTGCGTGTCACTGTCTTCAGCGTGGACCAGTACCCTGCTCACCCAGAGAGGCAGGGCGCTTGGACCCCTCCGCGCCCCGCACTGGTGGAATCGCCACTCCATCCACTTAGAATCCTGGGTGCGTGACAGATGGCGCGTGTGTGTGTGTGTGTGTGTGTGTGCGTGCGCGTGCGTGCGCGTGCGTGCGTGCGCGTGCGCGGTACATCTGCCATGTGAAAGCTTCACTATGCACTTCACTTCAGCATCTCCATTACTTAAGATAATACGTCCAAAGTTTGAAGGAAAAGAAAGAATGGATTAAATTCTCGAGTTGACGAACCCGAATGGGATTGGCTGAAAGGTTGTGACATTGCTGAATGAAGTGTAGCGTCGGGTCTGCTCCCAGTGGAGTGGCTTGGCCGTCACTGGGCAAATTCTGGTCTGAAGCCAATCAACTACATCCTGACGGATTAGCTGTTCGCTTTGAGCTTTGTGGTCCCGAGTTGGTCTCAGCGCTGCTACTGCGAGCATTGACACTACGCTACCTACACTACATAGCAAAGGAAATGCCAGCGGAAAGAGCATTAGCCCGGTCAGTGAAAGAAAGGGATTGCCAACATACAGGATGAATTGTTCCCAGTATGTCGATCTTGAGTGAAGGATCATCGGAAATGATACTCGGATGATAACTGGAATTTCGGTAAGGGGTGTCTAGAGGGGGGGAACGGGGACACACTCCAGTGTGTGGGTGTGGGTGGGTGTGTGTGTGTGTGTGTGTCTGCACGTTCTTGCTTGCTTCTATACAATTGATATATTTAATATGAACAGTACACACACACACACACACACACGGTCATGTGCTCCACAACACAAACATTTTTGTTCTAGAAACATCTCCCGCCTCTGTGTTGACTGTATACACTTTGTCTACATATAAATAGGACCTTAAATCCCATGAGGTGGGAAAAATGCTCGTTGATGTTGCATGAGCTGCAGCTCAAAATACAACCGCCCCCTGCCCTCACACACACACACATTCTTAACTTCCCACAAGTCGGTTATGTCATTGTCCCTAAACAGTCATTAGATTGGTACAGTAATCTTTCAATCATTGCAGTCTCCCCCCCCCCCCCCCCCACATCGTTGTAATGGAACCTTTCTCGTGGGAGGCAGGATGTGGAGACCCCCCATGCTGATTAATCTATTACGCTGGTGGTGGCATAGGGGGGTGACATTCAACCACGAGTCGTGACTGACTGAAGTGTATATCTACCCATCGAAAGACTGCAGACAGGTGTGAAGTGTCCTTTGAGAAGTAGAATTGTTTGCTCTGGGAAATGTTGGTTACTGATGAACATTCAGGCGAGGGTACGCGTTTTTACTGCGGTCTATGCGGTGATCATTGCTTAGTAGATGTTTCATCTGCTTTTTTTTTTTTTTTTTTACAAATCGATAGAGATTTTGAGATATCTCTGCCGTCAAGAATAGGATCTGGTTTGGCTGTTTATGTAACAGAACGGCGATAAAGTTAAAAGACGACCCAACATTTACTCAAGGTCCCACTATGCAACCTTAACTGCATGTTTTTGCTTTTGTTCAAATGTAAGTCACTTAATGTTTACAGAATAAAAACAGCCATCCATTATTCCGTCTACCCATGTCATCATGCCCTCATTCAGTTTGGTGTCAAAGTTAGCACAGTTGCTATACTTCATACAATCTTTTTGTGCTTCAAGCGTAAGCAACTTAGTATTTGGCCTTCATCATGCTCCCTTTGATTTTGGCTGTGTGTGATTGTGATTGATTGTTTGTGTTTGTTTTTTTGAGTGAGAATTTGCACATGTGGGAATTTGCACGTGTGTGTGTGTGTGTGTGTGTATTTGCATGTTTGTGTATATGTGGGTGTGTATATCTGGCTATTGCGTAGGAGGTCAGTAGGAACAGCTTCATGAGAACCGGGCCCATCATCACAGACAAATAATTCAATGGCTATGTTCAACTTCCTTCCACTCCGTTTATAGCACGCGTGCGTGTGTGTGTGTGTGTGAATATTGGTGAATGCATGTTGTTTACAAGCTCTGTCATCATGTGTTTATGTTGTTTGTAGTGTGTCTGTCTGTGTGTGTGTGTGTGTGTCTGTTGCCTAGGGCCAGGTCTGAGTCTCACATGCTAGGTCTAGGGTCCCAGCCTCTATTACACTCTCTCTCTCTCGCTCTCTCGCTCTCTTTCCCCCCCCCCCCTAAGATCACAGAACAGTTCGTAGGACAGGAAGTGTGTGGAATTGATGCCATATACAGTGACGGCAAATAGCTGTCTGCCAATGCATGCCTCCTAATGAGAGGAGTTCACATTTTCATGTCGACCATTAACCCATGCCTCCCTTTTGAGCCATGACAAAGACATGGGTACAAATAGGTGTTGGCCAGAATACACACAGTCCATGACCTGTTTGCCACCCCCTTTTTGTCGTAAGTTATTAAGAAACAAGAAAGACTGCACGTGTTCGTCTATTCATGTCCAGCCCCGTTCACATTACACACGCACACACACACTTACACACACTTGCACACACTTACACACACTTACGCACACTTACACACACTTGCACTCCTTGACTCCGGTTTGTTTGGGATGTGTCATTGAGCAATTGAGCGTTCATTCTTTTCTTAGTTAGTTAGTCTCATAATGACCTTTAGTCATACTTCTTCATACCTATTATTCTCAGTGAGTCCTTCGCTGGGTTCCCTTTAGTCTTCAATGCTGTCCCAACTGTTTCTGGAGTTCTTACACCTTTTCCATCTAGGGACCCGAAAGACGACTTCAGTGTGTCCTTTGACCCCGATTGCACACTTAGAAATCTCTCATGGAGTTCACAATGTACGTAGGTTCATCCCCCCCCCCCCCCCCTTCAGTCACTATACCCACCCCTATTATTGTATTATTGCAAGGCTGCACCTTGCAATAAATCACACGTGTTGCTGTGTGCGTGTGTGTGCGTGTGTTTGTCGGTGTGTGTGTGTCATATCTGGTATGCTGATCTACCACCTAGTTGAGAGTCCTTATATTGACATCATGTATGCGTTGCTCAAAATCCACCTCAAAAGCCGGAGTTCCACTCACACGGAAATGATCTGACACGGACTGTAATGTCACTTCTCTGGACTTCGCCAGGAGGTTTTTCTTTGGGGCCGTTTAGAACCCAAAGTCAGTCCTTTACTGCCGTTGCCCGTGGGTTAAAGGTCTTTTCGTTTCGTTTGCTTGTGTGTGCACATGCGCTCTCGGTGTTTCCACTTTCCGAACATTCTCATAACGTTACATATTAATTCCCATTTGTCTTCATCTACATCATGCGTCACTGACTTTGTATGTATGTGTGTGTGACAAAGTGGGCATTTTGCAAGTATGAATGTGTCCTATTTATGTCCACTCCTGTGTGTGTGTGTGTGTGTGTGTGTGTGTGTGTGTGTGTGTGTGTGTGTGTGTGTGTGTGTGTGTGTGTGTGTGTGTGTGTGTGTGTGTGTGTGTGTGTGTGTGTGTGTGTGTGGAAAGCTGGCACACCCAGTGCTCAAGGAGAAGTCCCCCACCCCCCCTCCCCTTCCCACTCCCTTTACCCACACTGACACAAAAGCATTTCCCTTCTCTTTAAATACTAGCCTTGCACTCTGGACGGTTGAATACCGCATCGCTGCTGAGTGAGAGGAGGTTGTGGCTAGTGTCCCTGCTGTGCTCAAAGGCCCCGGAAGAGTTCTCCAGTGCACTTCTGCTTCTGTTTCTCGTCATATCGATCATCTGTTCACACTGATCTCACATAGACCCGTGTGCGGAAAAACACAACACAACGCTCCCACACACAACTCACTCCACTCAAGCTGCTCCCGAAACAAATCCAATGACATTGTAAAGAAATCATTGTGAACAATCATTTATTTTAGTGTTCCGAGGTACAAATAAACAAAGAACTGAGCAGTCACACGCACTTACATAAAACTGAAACCCTTTACACTTTTGATGGGTGGGGGTGCACTGAACTCAATGTACATACACACACACACACGTGTTGTTTTTCCTGTTAGTTTGGGAGGGGATGTATGGAGATACAGATGGATTAGTGGGGGGGGGGGGGGGGGTACAGATAGGTCCTCCTGCTGCTGATGGGATTATCTGTGATGTGTTGTTGCTGCCGCGGTTCACACATTCCTGTGACACGTGGGGTTTAACACACACACACACGCACACACACGGTGTAACTCTTTAGATATGTTAAGCATGGACAACAGATGCATGAAACAATCCATGTCATTGGATGACATGGATTATGGGAAATATATGCTGTTTTCTGACATTTGGCCATTTCCAAATGAACAGCGTGTTTCCTCCAAGCACAGCCTGACCGTGGATGGGAGAAAAGAAAAAAACATTCTTGGAGCGGGTTGGCACGCGACCGTGCCAGGCCTACGTTGAGGAACACTGTACATATCTTTGGAAGGGAAATCTGGCAGTTTGGATATGCAATGTGGCACCGTCACGGAGACGCGTTCCGGAACGTCCTTCCTTATTATTGTATAAACCAGTTTTTATTGTTGTGTTGACTGCTGCCCTCTCCCCCCCATCGTCATCAGGGTCGTGTGGAGGTCGAGGCGGGCAACGAGAACATGAAGTTTGAGACCGGACCTTTCTCCTTTTACGGCGTTATGGCTCTCATTGCCCCGACACTAGGTGAGTTTGTCCTCCTCTCTATCCCTTCCTCCTCCTCCTCTTGTTCTCCCCCTTTCCTCAGTCACGTCTCCTCGGTCCCCTCTTTCCCCGCTGCGCTCTCTTTGAAAAGGGTTCACTTTCCTGTCATCGTAGCATCCGCAACAGCAGTGTTTGGCGTTAGACGACTAACTGCTGCCCCCTAGTGTTGACAGGGGGAACGGCTGACAGGTGATCTGGCTAACTGCTGCCCCCTAGTGCTGACAGGGGGAACGGCTGACAGGGGTTCTGGCTAACTGCTGCCCCCTAGTGCTGACAGGGGGAACGGCTGACAGGGGTTCTGGCTAACTGCTGCCCCCTAGTGCTGACAGGGGGAACGGCTGACCGGGGTTTCGGCGTGGTGACATAGGGGATACAGCTGAAGGGGGTCTGGCTAACTGCCGACACCTAGTGTTGACAGGGGGAAACGGCTGAAGGGGGTCTTGCTAACTGCTGCCCCCTAGTGTTGACAGGGGGAAACGGCCGAAGGGGTTCTGGCTAACTGCTGCCACCTAGTGTTGACAGGGGGAAACGGCTGAAGGGGTTCTGGCTAACTGCTGCCCCCTAGTGTTGACAGGGGGAAACGGCTGAAGGGGTTCTGGCTAACTGCTGCCACCTAGTGTTGACAGGGGGTCTGGCTAACTGCTGCCACCTAGTGTTGAAAGGGGCAACGGATTAACGGGGCCGGCTAACGACTGCCACCTAGTGTCCACGGGGTGAATGGCTATTAAAGTATCTCTCACTCTCACTCTCAGTGGTGGATCTACATTGAATTACATCCCGGGCCGCCGTCTCTCACACGCTTCGTCCGTGCCTAAAACCGCCATTGCTCACTCTCACACCAGCTCACTCCAGCAAGGTAATACGCACCTCTCCATAGTGCAGGGCTGGTATCTAAGCTGAGAGGGAAAGCTGTCAGTGTCTGGGTGAGGTGAGTGAGAGAAACAATAGAATAGAGAGGGCGTAGGAGGAAATGAGGGGGGGGGGGGGGGGTGTTAGTTGTAAATCCGTTGTGTTCTGATCAGACCCGTTCTCCTTGATCAGTAATTGCGCCAGAACACACACACGCACACGCACACACACAGTCCGTGATGTGGCCTGATGTATCGAACTGGACCAGTGTTTCTTGAACGTTGTGTCAAGACCCACTCGGAAAGGATCCCAGGGGGATATTTGGCATTCATTTAAAAATGTCAACATATCAATTGTCACATGATTATCAAACTCTCTTTTCCTTTCTCCCTGCATATTTCCCTCCCTCTCTTTTTTTCACTTCTCCTTATTTCGCTGCTTCAAGCCCCAAAAAAATACTATTATGCCGTGTTTTTTTAAATCCACTCTGTTGCAATTTCCTGTTATTGTCTCTTTGTCCTCAAACACTTGTGTGTGTGTGTGTGTGTGTGTGTGTGTGCTCTCCTATTTCATTCTCTCTCTTGTGTAGCATTTCTTATGGCTTTCGGGAAATATAACTGTGAAATACGGGAAGAATTGTCCCTGTTCCTGGGCCATCAGGCTCCCTGCCAGTCCCTGGTTCACTTCCAAGAAGAGAGTTGACCCATATTCTCACTATTTCTCTCTCTCTCTCTGCCCCTGTCTCTCTCTCAGTGGTCGCCCCTCATCCCTCGTCTCTTGCCTCTTTTAAGAGGTTCTCTCTGTTTTCTCGCTTCCCAGGTAACCTTCGGCATGTCTGGGTTCCTTTACCACCTCGATTCGGTAGACTCTTCCTAGCAGGCTATTTACTCGAGCTAGTTTCACAACGTCAACAACGACATCCCAAATTATTGCTCTTTGATCTATATATACATAATATACACACACATATATATATGTCTGATTGGCTTCATTAGTGCCCCGTTGTTTAGCCCATCAAAGAAAGCTAGTGAGTACCTGTGTTTCAAAAGAGTGATTTGCTTTTTGAATTCCCGGTTGGCTCCTCAACGTCGCAACCAGGTAAATGGAACTTTGAAGCAATGCTGAAGCATAACAGACGTTAACGTAGACCATTAGAGATCTAATCATGATGTTTTCTTGTGACTAACCTGGCAACAAAACTCTAGGTTTCACAATACACCCTCTCTAAAAGTAATAATATTTTCCTTTCTGAATCAAAACAATGGCACCATTAGGAAAAAAAAAAAAAGATGGATAGATAATTATCCTCTGGGGATATTCCCGTAGACAGCGGGGTTCGGTTAGATGGCCAAGATTGCCAAACCTAATGACTCATCCATTCATAAAGAAAATTTCCACAATTTTACACGTTGAAACTCGTAGCACATGCATAATATCCGGAGGGGAAAAAGTGTTGTCTTTCGCACCTAACCAACTACTAGCGTATTAGCTTAACTGCTCAAAAGATACCCCGCCTAGCTGAATTCCTTGAACGATAACTCAACCGACTTGTCCAGGTAAAACTGTTTCCTATGACTCCCTGAGACCTCACACTGGAAGATTCACCTTTCCTGGTAATAATAACTACTCCGGTGGTAATTCTGCCTGTGTGTGCGTGTGTGTGTACGTGTGTATGCGTGTGTAAGCGTGTGTTAACCAACACGAGCATGCTACCGCGATATCAGTGGGCGTAATGCAATGCCTAAGCTACCAAGTGAAACCAGATGTGGTTCTGTAAACTCATACAGTTGTGCAACGCCATGTGTAGTGATCTCACTTTGATGTGATTGCGTTTGCGTGTAAAAAGAAAAAAGCGTATTTTTTTCCCAGACATCTTTCCGAGACATTATTAGGCATTTGAAAGACTAGATTAGACTACTACGACAAGCCTGTTCTTGATGAAAAAAACTTGTTTGTCTCTTCAGTTCCTGGCCAAGCATCCCTCATAACATTATAGAAGTGAATTTCAGAATTATCGTAACCTAGTGATAGGGCCAGCATCACCTAACAGATTTTGAGCCTTGATGAATGATCATGTTGCCCACTGTAAGACCTAACCAAGTGTGTGAGTATGTGGGGCCGTCATAATAAGTAATGGCGTTCTAGGAAGTTTGTTACGTTATTATAACCTTACATTTTAACCCCTTGCGCTGACCCTAACTTATTTGTTGACTAACATTGTCTCTTGGTTATTTGTTTATGGCTGTAATCCATTCAGTCCTTTATCGGCATCACCATGGTTGTGCGCGTGTGCTCCCCCCCCCCCGTTCCCGTTCCCCCAGACTTCCGCTCGCCCTCCCACCTGAGCGGGCTGAACCGCACGGCGTCCCTGAGCGGCGCGGACCGCGGCGAGGCGCTGTCGGTGAGCGGCGGCAGCAGCAGCCAGCTCAACAACAGCAGCAGCAGCCCCACGCCACAGTACACCCCCGACTTCTACGTCAGAGCCCTGACAGACCTGCAGTTCGTAAAGGTAAACAATGCGCTTGTTATTATTATCCACGGTGACGCATTGAGTCGGCCACGCGAAAGTACTTTGGCCAGACAGATGTCAGATCCTCCCGTCTGACGGCAGACGGTTGGGGCGCTCCAGACAGGGGGACCTACATGGGGTAGGGGTTGGCTTTCTTTGGAACGATGGTGTTGCTGGAAGCATAGATCCATCCGGGGGGCTGTGATTGTTGAACTCCAACTTGGCCAGCCGTGGAAGAGACTGTTCAAAAATTGTGCGTGGCGGTTTTCAATTCGGCCCAGAGCCGACGAATGAAGAATTTTGGCTCAACACTTGAACCACAGCAAAGTGAAAACAAACATACGTTATCTGCTACGATACCCTGTTCCAGGCGAAAGGCATAAAGGGGCAACAAACCCTCTTTAAACAAGCCCAAACGACGTGTGTATCTCTCGACGGACACGCATCGATGGAGCGCTGGAATGATACCATCCAATTCAAACTGAAGGCAAAGCCCCAGCCGGCTGTTGTTGATGTTAATGCGGTTCCTCTCCCCCCCCTCCCCCCCCCCCCCCCCCTCCCCCACCCACCAGATCACGCGGTCCCAGTACCAGAACGGCCTGGTGGCGTCCCAGCTGGACAGCACCCCCACGTCCCCCGAGAGCAGCCGGGCGGACAAGGCCACGCCAATCGCCGCCGAGCCCGGGTCCCGCGGCCACGCACCCGCCGAGAACGGGCCGGACGAGACCACCCTCCTGCTGCTCAACGAGCAGAACTGCCCCCCCCCCACGGCCAACCACCACAGCCAATCCGAGAGCAGCATCTGACCCCCCCCCCACCCCCCCCTCTCCGCAGTCACATCCTGCATATGAATGCGCGTGCGTCTGCTGTGGGCCAAATGGACGGATGAGTTGGTCGTGTGTGTGTGTGTGTGTGTGTGTGTGTGTGTGTGTGTGTGTGTGTGTGTGTGTGTGTGTGTGTGTGTGTGTGTGTGTGTGTGTGTGTGTGTGTGTGTGTGTGTGTGTGTGGAGGGGGGGGGGTTGGGGAAGATGAGGATTTATGGACACTCCATGCAAAGTGGGTACGGTCCAATGAGACGGGTTCGCGTGCGCGCAGGTTTTGTACGTCCGTTAGGCTGGAGACATAGCCTACGGGACTTAGTCACACTACACACACACACACACACACCTTTCACCCTGGACGTGTTTGCGTCCGTCGGTTCATTTAGTTTCCTCTTGCACAAGCTATTGGAACCGTTAGGACCCTATCTCAACCCAATCACAGGCCTGCTCTCTAACCAGATGTTAGTTCATTGTGCTGTGTCTGTCTGTCTGTCAGTCTACCCTTGCCGTGGGTAAAACTGTTGGTACATTCCTGCATGTAACCCCCCCTCCCCCCGACAGCCACTCCAAACCTCTTCTGCATGCACACCCATGTCCCAGACAGACCCACCCAACCGCCACCTGTTCCTAGCATGTGAGAGGACCTCAATTCAACCCGACGTAGTCGACCATACTCTGTAAGAAAACTATAACAAAGACCTTTTTCATGTCGTGCATTTCATAGTTCAGACATGTCTTGGTTTTAGATCCAGAACGTGCACGTGCATGTGACCAGTATGCATTTTTTTTTTTTTTTTTTTTCCAAGTCCCGTAGAGGTGTGTGTGTGTGTGTGTCCGTTCATTGCCCTCCCCATGTGGTAACGTAACCCACAGCCTTTCTTACATGGTTGTCGAGAGATTAAGGAAGGATAGCAGTGCAGACCGATTAAGACAATCACATAAGAAACCACTATTTTGTTAGGGTGGACTGGACTGTGTCCCCTGTTGTCCTCACTAGTCGTAGTCTCCCACTCAGGGTCCTCTCCAGGGCCAGGTCATCCACTACCAAGCAGAGACGCGGAGCTGAGATTTGAATGTGTTGTCCGTGACACTCGTTTTTGCGTTGAGTACCGGGGTCATGGATGTTTCGATTGGTTTAATGCAGGGAGTGTGTGTGGGTGTGGGTGTGCAATCTTTTTGTATAAGACCAAAATCCAAAACGACTTTTAACTACTGAAGCTAGATAAAAAAACAACAACAACCTGTTAAACGTCTTTAGTCTTGGCATAGCCAGCAGTTACCCCGGCTGTGAGGCCCTGTTTAATCCCTTTGTGAACCAAAAGTAGACTTTCTAGTCCCTGCAAGGGGCAATTATCAAGCACTTTTTATTGGTTCTTTTACAATGTAGTTTTAAAAAGCCAAAGAAGTCAAACCAATTGTTTTATTTGTTGCCTTTCTATGTATTGAAATAATCAGAGACATGCTTCAGACAGTTCACACAGTCAAAAAACATTACGTTTGATTTCCAAAGCGTTTTATGCATTTTACACCTAAACATATGTTATGGAAAGTCACAAAATGTGTAATATATAAGTAGTGTCTAAATGTGACTTGTCTATGTAATGCTAGTTCGGTGGAAATAGGAGTTTCTATTGTTTGTTATTTCAAGGTTTTATATGTATTTTTATTTTGTGTCTGTTTCATGATTGCCAAATTACGACCAGAATTTATATATTTATCTACGGGGAAACATTTGAGGGGAGCATAGTGACAAATATTTTTTCTATGAAATCATATTATATTGTTCTGAATAATCATCAAAATGTTGGCGACAAAAAACAAAGATGCCAGGGAACTTCTCCAATCATTTCCCCCCAACGTTGCAACTTCTATTCGTAAGACAGCCACGGAGGTTAAGGAAGTGAGACGATTCAGGCGTGACTCACACGCACACAAAACAGTGCGTGTTTCACCGCTCACTTTTCATTCAGGTGTAAAGCGTGAACGACTGCTGCTCGTCCGGTGCCGATACTCACCGTTAACACGCAATCACCTCCGGAACCTACCCGTTCCCCCGTGCCAGACCTTTATATAGGGCGGATAACGATGACGCAACGGCGGATGTATACTACGATGCAAATCAGAAGCACTTTAGTTAGGACAGCAGCGCTGCGTGCTGGCGTTGACGCAACTTGAATGTTGCGCAACGCTGTTTATCACCCCGGGGCGCGTCAGCCTTGTGCTTTTTTTTTGGACTCGAACCATGACTTTGTACTTAAAGTCACATGTCACCTTCTTCAGTCAAATGATTTGAATCTCGAGAAAGTCATGCCGCGGCCGAGGCTTCTGCCGTACAACCATCATTCCCGAGCGACTCTCACTTCTTCATCTTAGGAACAGAGCTTGATCCTTTGAGACTGACTGATTGTTATTGCAGGTCTAAGTGTGTGTGTGTGTGTCTGTGTGTGTGTGTGTGTGTGTGTGTGTGTGTGTGTTCAGGGCACCCCCCACCCCTACAAATATGTACAGGGTTTTCTGTAAGTGTTTGAGTGCTCAGTTTTTCTTGTTTTTTTTTTGTACCTCAGAACACTGTAAGTAATCATTGTAAACAATCATTTTTTTTAATGTCATTGAATTTTGTTTTGGGAGCAGACTGAGTGGAGTGACTTCTGAATAAATTAAATTAAAATGATTGTCCTCCATTCTTTCTGGTGTGCTTAACTTAAAAGAAAAACACGCTGTAAATACTGTTTTTATAATGACTCTCAATGAGTTTTGAAAATGAACATTATCAATAAACCTGAGATTTGTTTCTCAATGGAACTTGTTTTCTGTTCTGATATCTTCTGATGTTGCATTTTAATGACCTCAACTACCAATTTTTTATTTACTGCCTAGTTCATCAGATGATGGGCTGACTCAGCCACCAGTTTCAAATGAATTAATTTCCAATAATTCATGTGAAGATTTGCTTCCCTTTTTTTTATCCTACCCGAAAACATGTTATTTAGAAGACTTGTTCAAAATGTTTCACATTTACTGTACAAAGAAAAGATGTTGGCTTGTATGATGCATTTATCATGAAATACTTAAGGTTGAGCAGCATATTACACAAACCAAGGCTTACTACCGTAAGCCTTGGTACTCTGCCAACAAGTTTCTTTGAAAATGTTTCAAATTACATTTCATCACATTACATCCCTTAATGGTTTCTCTTCTATTAGGGGATTTCTCACAGGCCTTAAACTGTGGCTATTTAGAGTCTTTCATTAAAATTAAATAATTACTAATTACAGGCCTTAGGGATAGGGTGAGAAGCTCAGCCATCCGTGAGGAACTCGGATTAGAGCCGCTGCTCCTTTACTTAGAAAGGAGTCAGCTGAGGTGGTTCGGGCATCTGGCAAGGATGCCCACTGAGAGCCTACCTTGGGAGGTGTTTCAGGCATGTCCAGTGGGGAGGAGACCTCGGGGAAGACCCAGGACTAGGTGGAGAGATTATATCTCAACACTGGCCTGGGAACGCCTCGGTATCCCCCCGTCAGAGCTGGTCAATGTGGCCCGGGAAAGGGAAGTCTGGGGCCCCCTGCTTGACTGCTCCCCCCGCGACCCAACCCCGGATAAGCGGATGACGATGAGGATTACAGGCCAATATCCAACCTTAGGTTTTCAAGAAAAATCTATGAAAATGTGGGACTACATTTCAGTCCCTTTCTGGCCTCAAACTATTTTGGACATTTTTACCAGTCTAAATACCGACCCAGTATGCTGCTTGTGTCGAGGATACATTACGTATACTTAAAAACGTAATCTCTCTCCTCACATTATTGGATCATAGTGCTGATCGAATCTCAATAATTCTAAGATCATTTTAAAGAAATGCTAGAAAATGGGGCAGGGCTGTCTGGTACAGCACTTACTTGGTTAAAACACTTAAGGCTACATACTGATTTGTGTATTGGTGACTGCATATTAGCTGAGCTACAAAGACAACATGTGGGGTTCCAACAAGGTCTGTTCTCGTGCTGCTTGTGCTTAACCTTTGAAATCCTCCCTCACACTATTCCAAACTATGAACAACAATATCTCCTAACACGACTGTTTAGATGATGCTCATATTTGATTCACTGTTCAATCAAATATGAATGACTGAATGTGCCCCGGCCTCCCACATCTAAATATAGATACACACAACTGAAACATTTAGGAAATAATTGAAGTCAACGCTTAACACTGAATGTTAAGCGTAACACCTAAAACGCATCCCAAATCTTGGTGTAATTATCAACTTAGAAAAATAAGTAGTAGTAGTAGTGGTTTAGTAGTTGTTTTGTTTTAGGGAAGCATGGAACATCAGGAAGTGAAACTTTTTAGTTTTCTTTGTGGAATATTACAGATAACTTGCGGGTTCTAGGTATTTTACAATACAAGGCTTATTGGTTAATGCTATGGTATCACACTTACCTCAAGTGGGACATTTGCCAAAGTTTCAAGAAAATCTGTCCGCTACCAATAGATTTAAATCAAGGGGAAAAGTAGGCCTATATACAGTTTATCGGATTTCAGACATTCCCAAAATCCACCAATGGAATCCATTGTCTTTTTGAAACAGCAAAATAGCATTTATGTAAAATTCAACATTTAGCAAAGGGATCTCTAGATTTGTGAACAGAACTATAGAAACCTTGCTGAGGTATTGAGGACATGAATGACTCAGACCATGGTCAGAGCTGATATCTGAATCAGGACCTCACCCTAAAATGACAAGGAATTTCTACACTTTAGAAAACCATCAAGCTATTTGATTACCTTATGTCGGCATAGATCTATTAATGCAATAGTTTAAATGGTTTCTTGTGAAGCAGTGCAGCCTTCCCTTGCAAATATCAGCTTTAAGCAGGATGTGAGGAAACCAAAGAATGAGCCCCTCTTACGCAACTGCATACAAACAGCAGATATGCTTAGGTTGTTAGGAATTTCTTCTGGAGTAAAAAGATTAAAAATTAAAAAAACGCTAGTTATACCTAAATCTCAACATCACAGATAAATAGGGGTTAAGTAATAGTAGAATCTAGCCATCTTTTAGGTGACTGCATATATTTTAATAAATACTTAGTTACTGCTTATTACTGAATTAACTCATATTAATTTATGGTTTATTAATGTTCCCTTTTTGTAAATTCATACCAAATACTACATATTTCTATTTTCTATTTATTTCGGATATAACAGTAAACAAAACAATCAGAATAAATCATTCAACAATATTGAACACCAATAAATGTAATTTAAACCTTTTAAAACCTTTAACCTTCAGGTCAGGTGGTCAAAAACAATGGGATAAAGGTGCAATAGAGGTGTACACCTGTTGGAGGATGAGACATAGGAAGTGTGATCAAACTTCACCTGACCTGAGTATTGCGTGTGCAGATGCCTCTGCTTACAGGATTTCAACATCCCAGACATCATTAAAAAACCACAAACAGGAAGCAAACACTTCTTTTTTGTCTGGGAAATTCCTCTTGCTTTACTGACCAGGGGCCTTTATAAACGAAGGACGTTCAAGAACAAACTCAGAAAGTCTTTTCCACCACTCTGAAGGGATTAAAAAACAGAAGGCTACTTCTTGATACGGTCAACGAAAAATCTGTCACAGGTAAATTTGATTTCTGTCTTATACAATTTAAATTGCAGTACTATGTTGTTTTGATCTATTATGAATTAGTGCCATTATTTTATTTGTATTATTCTTTCAATCCCAATTAATATTTTGTCAAATGTTATCATCTTATCTTTCTCAAACCCCAATAGATTTGGTTGGTAAAAGCGTTTGTATTCTCTTTCTCTTGGCTAGCTATCCCACCACTGCAAAGACATGGCGTTTCAGTGTGAATACAGCAGCATGAAGGTGAGTTTCTTCTCAGCAGAGCTTCACCTGTGAGCCAACCCCAATCTGTCTGTCGCACTCCATCATAACCACCTGGAGACACAGATAATACAAGACAATAATTGTCCACACAAGGGGGAAAATTACCGTGTGCTTCACTTTGCATATACATCAACACACAATTAAATTACACATAGACACCAATAAACCTAAAACCTTATAAAGCAGCGATATAGTGAAGAAACCCCTGTCTGGGGTTATTTCTACCTTCAGTTCGAGAAGCTAATTGCACTCGGGAAGAAAGTCTTCTACTTCTATATTCTTAGTTAACACTGGCACCGTGGCACCCTGTAACGAACGTCTGCCTGAGTGCAGCATAATAATAAAATGGAGACATGTTTATTTCATACTGGACTCAAAACTCTATACGCCATCAGGGCTTTCTGGCTTGAACCCTGCAGTGTGTATACATTTCCCTGGGGTTTTACTCACCTTTAATCAAATGTCTTACCATTGCGATCTCCTCAACAACAGCAAACAACCTCAAGTGAGCATTGGAGCGACCGGATGCCCCAGGGCATGGATCTGGAGATCACCAATCACCCTCTGACCATGAGGCAAGTCGTCAACCTGGTCATCGCCATGGACCGATTAAAGGGCAGCCAGTCCGAGAAGGTCCAGAGCTCTGAGTTCAGAGATGAGGACCTGCTCAACCTCTTGTTAGAGAATGCATTGGATGGTAAGCTGACACACACACACACACACAAAACACACACACACACACACACACACACACACACACACACACACACACACACACACACACACACACACACACACACACACACACACACACACACACATCCGCACAAAGATACAGCCACACATGCAAACACACACACACACACACACACACACACACACACACACACACATACACACACACACACACACACCCGCACAAAGATACAGCCACACATGCAGACACACAAACACACACACACACACACACACACACACACACACACACACACACACACACACACACACACACACTGACACACAGGCACAAAGGCATAGGCACACATGCACACATGCACACAGACACACATACACACACACACACACACAAATATGAAATGAACGAGTAAATCTATTATTTCATTTGACATTTGAGGATACTGAAACGTCCAATCCAAATCACTAATGCTCATGGAATAACACAGAGATGGAACCACATTCACTCACTGACCCGCTCTCCTTTTGCTCCCAACAGAACAACTGGTGCTGGAGCTGACGGAGGCAGCGCCGCCCAGAGGCTTCACCGCGATCGAGCCGTCACAGCAGTGCATGTTGAGGGACCACCAGAAGAGAAGCATGGTCCTGGTGAAGGAAGCGATGGAGCTGCACGCCATCAGACTCCAGGGCGGTACCACGGACCATGAAGGTACGGCCTGAATGCAGCCTAGCATGAGAGCTCTGAGGGATACGCGGATGTATATTTAGTGTGCATTTGTGCGTGTTTTTGTATATGTACATTGGTAAATGTATATTATATATTTAGCCTTTTTTTTAATATAGGGAGCAGGGAGCATGTGACAGCATATAGGGGCAGGGTGGCCTAGTCATGATTAGGGGGGTTTGACCCCCGACCAATTCTTTGTTAACATGCTTTAAAACTTCCAAAGCAACTTATAGTCATTAAATAGAGGCAGGGAAAAATCGCTTTGGAAAAAATGTGCCTCTATATAACTCTAGATAGCCTGGACCTTACTTTTCAAATGATTGGATCCACTAGGAGTAGTGACGATGAATGAATGGGGTTGACGTGAGGTCTTGAAGTGTCTGTGGATTCACAACCCGATTATCCAAAGAGTGAAAGCTGAACTCTTTTTCTGCTTCTTTCCCTCCCACTCATCAGTGAGTTTGAACATGTCAACCTACCTGGACCCCAGGCCGAGTGCTTCAGCCCAGCCAGTTGCCCTGGGTATCAGGGGCACCAAGCTGTACCTGTCGTGCACCCAGAAAGCAGACAGACCTACCCTGCATTTAGAGGTAAGACCATCCGCCAGCTTGCATAGATCACTTCCAGTTCCATTGAACTTCCGCGCTATCTAGGTGCTTGATCACTATTCTTATAACAATAATAACGGTCAGTTATTCCAGAATGTTTTGGTCAGGAAAAACGGAGATGGTGGCTTGAATTGATTTTTACGTGATTTAATCCCTTCTATAGTCATAATCTGACTACAAGGGGAGAAGATGTTTGTTGGGGACCCATCACCTAATATTGGTCTTAAAAGTACGATGCATCTATTTTTGGGACAAATGCCTTTAATGTTACGCTATTGGCGAAATCAAATGATAACTCTGAATTTTCCCGAATTATTGCGACCACCTGGCGGGTATATATTTTTGTTTTTTGACTCTATATGCTTCACAATAAAACAACAATTCACAACACGTAAAATGTTCAAAACAACACGCCATTAATGTTGTCATTCTGGTTCTTGTAGGAGGTGGAGAACACGGACGACCTGAAAAGCATCAGCAAGGACAGTGACATGGTGCGCTTCCTGTTCTACAGAACTGACATCGGCGTCAGCGCCAGCTCACTCGTGTCTGCCCTCCACTCCGGTTGGTACATCAGCACCGCCACGGAGGACAATTTACCAGTCGAAGTGTGCCTGCAGTCTGAATCCCGCTACCGTAGTTTCACTATCCTTCAGGGCTAGATGTTTGTATTACAATGCAATGCATAAAAATACACTTTTTTTTATATAGTTAAATCATATTTATTCTCTTTACTGAAATCATAATTACATATTTATTTATTTTTTTGCGTGTATGTACTAAGTACAGTAACATAAAACAAAATAATAGATAGGCTATCTAGATATTTATTTAATCAAATCCTATTTATACACTTTATTGAAATCAATGTCCAGTAAGTATTTGGTGGCGATGTATGTGGGCTTTCGGTTTAGAGAAAGCCCCGGAGTCATGTTTGACAAAGAAAAATCGTAATGCAGTCCGGTGTTGGTAAAGGTCAATTGGATGCAGAGATGTAAAAAAGAAAAGAAAACATTTGTTTTCCGTTTTTGAGCGTGTATGTACTGAGTACAGTAACTTGGAGTGTAGTGGCTTAGTCAAAGTCATGGATGTGTCGCCAGAATCCACAACAAGCAGGGCTAGACACGTCCTGCGAGCCCTGTGGTCTTACTTGAACACTGCAGGCATAAAATGCGCAAGAGCAGAGAACAACATAATAAAAGTTTCCAGTATTACACCTAGTACCTAGGACAGTAGCTACTATAAGTATTTAAAATGTGAAATGTATTGAATTTAGTGTATACAAATAATATTTATGCATTTAAGTAATTTTTTGTTATTATTTATTACATGCTTACTAACACTGTTTTGCCTTAATAAAATGATCATATTTAAGTATGAGTAGTGTGCTTTTTCTTTGGATGGTTTACAGAACCAGTTACACTTTTTTAAATAATAATCTGGTTCGTTTATTATTTTATATTGTATGTATTTATTAATATAAATACATATAATCTAATACTATAATCAAAAAGCTGAATACTATATTATAATAATATAAAATGAATATATCATAGTATACATTTTATCTTATAATATTTTGCAAGAACACATTTTCCTTAAAGATTGAAATATCCAATCAGGTCTGTTGAAATTTGGATATTCAAACCAACCAATCAGAACTGTGCAACTACTCATCGCGGCAGTTTTGAAACCGGATCTGACCAGAGAAGAAATTGAACAACACACCACACCCCTGTTTTGTTTTGGTCGGTTGTTAGAGTAGCGTTTTTAATCTCTACACCTCCTAGTAGTCTCTCCAGCTCAAATACAAATACACGGCATTGTTTCTCTAATCATGGACGAAGCGGGACCCGATAGCAAACTGTGCAGAAAAGGTAGCTATCTCATGTTAGTCCTTATGTGTCGTACATGTAAAACGTGTTGTGTTGGGTAGGCCTCACGTTAATAGTAAACGTTAGCCGTTCGCCTGCCTATATTTGCGTCTGTTTACGCACACAAGTGACTGTATATTTTATTCGTGTTTAATTGCGGCAAACCCGCTTAACTACGTGTTTGCTTAAATAGTATTCTAGTAGCTCATTGAGGGCAAGACAAATGGACCGATCCACCGGTGTTTCAGTTAAACTCGTGACCGTGTTAAAGGGATACTTCACCGGTGGAGATATGAAGGTTACACGAAGTTAATAATTCTATGTATTATGAATCTGCAAAAAAAAAATTGAAATCGGTTCATTCTAGCCTGAGAAAAGGCAAAAAGTGTCTGGCTCAAAAGTAAGAAATCCTCCAACTACCACAGTGCATTGCGCGCTCTTCAATGCCCTCCTGTTTCCGTTTGGAGGGGGAATGACCCATGGTCGCAGCGCGAGCAATCTTTGTGTAAACATATCCCCGTGATACGTTGACTAGTTTAGACTTCTGCCCTCGTTTTTTCAAAAGCATAATTTGTATATTACTGCACAGCATAAAAAAAATAATTACAGTAGCTCAGCATATCAACTCAACCTTTTCTCCCCAGTTGAAATAAGTGTTTATCTTATACAGTAAGCCTACTTTAGTCAGCGGCGTGGGGATTTTTTTTGAGGAAGCCAAGTGAGGCCAAACCTTTAGAGAAAATAGTATGTTGCAGCTTGGATGTATTCAATGCAACTACAAGAGCTATTTGAGCGCCTGGTCATCTACCAGGATTTACACACACACACACACACACACACACACACACACACACACACACACACACACACACACACACACACACACACACACACACACACACAGTAGGCCTACTCCTAAACATCTCATTCAATTATACATTTTATTATAAATGCAACCCCTCCCCGACCGAAATGCACAAGCCTCTAATAGTCAAAGAATCGACAGCGCGGCTGTCGGCTATTTCAAGTTTCATGTTCACGTGTAACACGACTCACACAATCACAGTATTTGATACATATGATAAATAACATGTGGCTTTTTGATTTACCGTGCCTCTTGATTGCCCGGGACAAGTTGGCAAGGTCCACGAATCCTGTAGTGACCCAGGGATTGTTGAGGGAGCACGAATCCTTGTCAAAAAGAAGACACGGCCAGCAAAATAGTCGCTGAGGTTTGCTGCTGCCAGCTAGCCACTCCGTTCGTGTATAGTTTTCTTCATTGGACGTCGGAAAGAAGCCTTGCTTTCTCTCCATGCGCAGTTTCAGCTTCGGTGTTGGCCTGCCATCGGATTTTATTTTGATTCGCTGCTGTTGTGGTAGTTTGGTAAAATTATTTTTAAGTAAATAATCTAAATCTCCACCCTCCATAACTGCACTTGCTAAGTAGGCTACTCAAAAATGAGAACAATTCAAACATGCTAATTTCGTGCTATTTGTTTTGTTATTGAATTTTCGGTGACGTTGATAATGATGCTTTGATTTGATTGGTGTGAAGCCAAGGGCCGAGTGGCTTCCCTTGGCACCCGTCTGACACCCTCCCGACCAATCAGAGGAGGGCAGTGTCATGACGGTACGGTAGCCTCACCTGATTGGTCAATTCTTTCTTTTTTTTCACCAAGGGATGCCAGCTCGGGCTGGCTTCCTCGCAGTGTGCAGTGTCGTGTTTCGCCGCGCCTTCAGTATATAACTGGGGCGCAGTATCGCGCATTGTGAAATTGTCAATGAGAGGAGAAACGGGAAAGAAATGACAGCAACACAGCACAAAATAATTAACGAAACTGTTAATATAAATGTTTTTATTGGATGACAACTACAGCCTAAAAAAACAGGGAAGCCTGGCTTCCCTTGGCCTCTGGGAGAAAACGCCACTGACTTTAGTATAACTGTATAACTTGGGTTATTAAACAAATCACAACAACCAACATGATGAAAAAAATCATGAAAAAATGTTTTTTTTCATGACCAACGCATTCGGCTGATGGTCACCAGTTAATTCGGTCATGAGGTGAACTGGTCAGGATGCGCAGTGCTTCCTGCGCTACGTGTGGACAGGTAAAGGTCCCATGGAGTCAGACTGGGGACCCCACTAATCTGGCCTTTTCAACCACGTTTAAATGTGATCAGCATGTGTTTGTGTTTTACTTCGCTATTATTTTCACAATAAGGCCTATATTTTCTTTATTGTATTTCATTATGTTAAGAGAAATAACTAAACTGCAACATTTCAACGCTATTGGGTCTTCTTCAGGCAAATGGTGAGACCCATTTGATGAGGGGATGATATATATATATATATATATATATATAGGTCATATGATCAGCTGACCCACGATGTGACCCATGTCAGCTGTGTTAACACAGACCAAATGGCCTGATTGCCGATGATCTGATGGCTACCAAGTAGCCATCCAGTACTAAAAATATCATTAGCCAATATAATGACACTATAAAGTTATGCAGGCATTGCAATAATCTGTATCACGCACATTCCTACACAGGTTGAAACAATGCATTTTTTTGACTCTATTTTCAGAGCTGCGTAAACAAAAACTGATGGAATACTTGGCAGCGAAAGGAAAGTTAAAGCCACCAAACCCAAAGTAAGCAAAACAGTTGTAACTTGAGAGGCATCCATGAATGCCAATGCATACCAAATCTACTTGTGATTTTAAATGAAATTCATTTTGATTAACTCATTCTTCACTTAGGCCTTACCTACGTAATGACTACCCAGGGAAGAAGTCTATCGTGTCTGCACTGGAGGTAAGGTTTCAGGGGATTATTATTATCATAATTCCAATAGGGCTTGTGCATTGTACACAGTTATTGTGTTGGGACTAATGTTAATCGTGAAATCATTTATCGTTATGGGGCGTTTCTCATGCGAGCCGCTGCAAGCCGTGTGTGTTTTTTGCCACGGCTGCATATTAACATTGATTAAGGATTCTACACTAATTCAACTAGTATAGCCAACATCAAGGCTCCCCCTTTAGACAAATTTCTTTCCTTTTGAGATGGTTTTGGTAAAACCTATTTTGTGGTCCTCCTTGAACGGCCGTGTTCATTTGATTTACTCCAGCACTAATTTCTCACATTCACAGCCAGCCAACGGAAAAGAGAACCAGCATGCGACCGCTGTCATGAAACATGAAGTGACAAATACAGTGAAACAAGTAGCTAAACATGGCGTACAACCCACTGTTAAAGCACAAGTTAAACAGAGTTTCACAAGAGGTGGTATCTTATCTGCCTCACAAAGTGTCAACAGTTTATCTGCACCCACTGTTCAAACACGCCCTCCAGCGATTAAAGGAAAACCGTTGGTTACGAGGACATACACAATTGCAGCACTCAAAGCAAGGGCCGGGAACAATCAACTGCCCAAGCAGTCTGAGACATTAGTGAAATCCACTATTCACCTGAGCACAGTAAAGTCCAGCGCCTCATCTGCACAACAGACCATCACACACCCCCACAGGACATCTCATGCCAAATCAGGCTCCATCGCAACTCACTATGTCGTAGAAACTAAAAAAGGAACTTTACCTGTGGGACCCCGCCCGAGGAATGTAAAATCAAACCCAACCCAAGGTCGTTCTGCAATCAATACGGCATCTAACGTAACCCGAGTACGCTCAACAAGTGCCCCTTCAGCACCAAAAGCAAATCTGAGCACTGCGATACACAAGCCCTTCCAAAGCGGGGCCACTGTGTCGCGGGCTGCCAGCCTCATCTCCCACGATCGCAGTGCCAGCCGTGGCCACGCCAAGCCGGTCTCAACCAAACCACTCCAGCCGTCGCAGCCGGCTCGTCCTTCCGCTGCAGGTAAACAGACCCTCCTATCAACCAGAGCCACGGCGGCGACTGGGAGGTTGATTCTCACCCATCGAGTAGGAAAAACAACCGGCGCCTTGCAGGGCAAGCCAGCGAGGAGAACCGCTGACGAGAGACCTGACGCAAAGGTGGCGGGTCATGCACGACAAGCCGCGTTCGGTACTGGGACGAGTGCAGGAACAAAAAGCCAACGCGGCGGAGGGTCTGCCGGGGGACCAGGGAACCATTTGGGGGCGAAAGGACGCGTGCTTGAAGGAAACGAGGCCGACACTGCAACCATACCGCCCAGAAGGACCACAACATCGAGCCCTCCGGTCATCCCGCAGACGCTGCCTCGTTCTGGTACACGTGTGCCGAAGACACCCGGACTTCAGGGCAGCCGGGCCCCTCAGACCGAAGGGAAGAAGTCCACTGCTGCCCAGGAGGAGAGGATGTGAGTAGGGCAATACTGTTTTGTTGGGGTGGAGGGGATATAATCGATTCATGTAGCTAATGGAATCGGTGCTTCTGAAATCACTCGTGTTGTCGGGTTGACTACATTTTTTTCTAAATGTAAGGCAGAAAAACAAGGGTCTGAAAAAAAGGGTTGTTTTAAAACGGTTTCCAAAAGACGGCTTGGCAAGGCGCTGCGACCCAGGTGTCCATGACATGTTGTTTTTCTTATTTTTTTCTCTTGTGATTGTGTAAGAACTGATGGTAATCTTGTATTAAGGAGATCTTATTTTTACTTATTTAAATGTATTTGGTAGGGGTGTGACGATACACTCAGCTCACGAGACGAGACGAGACACGATATTGGGTTCACCAGAACGAGACGAGACCAGATTTTAAAGGTCCCATGACATGCTATTTTATGTATTCTTTAATATAGGTATTAGTGGGCAACTAACACAGTATTCAAAGACGTTCCTGAAATTCAGCCGTGGTGCAGAGTTACAGCCACTCCGAGCCAGTCGCACATTGAGCTTCCCCCAAATGCGCTGTTTCGGTGGGCGTGTCAAGGAGGAGGGTGGGGGTGTGGCCCTGAGCAGCTTGCAGCCAGGGACGGTACCATGCGCTCTGTTTACAGTGGATGTATCGCAATGGCGAGGCGCACACAGCCTTTAGCCGTGTTCTGTAAATATTCTAGAACACACGGGAGTCCTGGAGCTCTATATTTAAATATTATCATATAGCCTACACAGATATCTATATCATATAATACATATTATCACGGCCAAAAGCTGTGTGAGCCGATATTCCGACGTTCCTGGTTCTTCAACGTCCACATCAATGTGAATACACACACTGTAACGCAAGTGTTTCTTGTCGGTTCTTTGACGTCTTGTATTTCCACAACGAGACTGTCGTGGGGGTTATCTGAGCCATGGTTGAGAAGGAATTGGGGGAAAGGAACTTTGGTTTGACTCGCTGAAGTAGGCTACATGAACTGCGACATGCCGCGAGGCACCATCGCCCGGCAGCAGGCCGGGCGAGCGCGCAGTTCAGTCGACTTCAGGTTGATGTGAAAGTGGAAGAACCAGAGACGTCGCAGAACCCGTCAAAGTCGTTTGTGATTCATAATATCGTCTGGAGGCGCACACAATATGTTATATGATATAGATATCTATGTATTATATGATATTATTTAGATATAGAGCTCCAGGACTGTAACGCAAGTGTTGTACACTTCCTTGTTATTTGGATAACCGTTCTGCTGTTGGTGTGATGGCGCATAACGCGTCGGACTCTCGTCTCTGGTATTTCTACAACGAGACTCGTATTGGGGGTTATCTCAGCCAAAGTTGAGAATGAATCGGGGGGAAGGAACTTTGGCTTTGACTCCCTCAAGAACATGAACCACGACATGGAGGAGAAAGGGATTGTTGGCGGCGAATGTCTCCCGCTTGAGCCCCGCTGAGGGACCACCGCCGGAGGCGGAGGTGCCTAAGCGCTGCCCGGCAAAGATCCCTTTCTCCTCCTTGTCGTGGTTCATGTTCTTGACTTGAGGGAGTCGAAGCCAAAGTTCTTTCCCCCCAATTCATTCTCAACCTTGGCTGAGATAACCCCCAATACGAGTCTCGTTGTAGAAATACCAGAGACGAGAGTCCGACGCGTTATGCGCCAAATAACAAGGAAGTGTACAACACTTGCGTTACAGTCCTGGAGCTCTATATCTAAATAATATCATATAATACATAGATATCTATATCATATAATATATTGTGTGCGCCTCCAGACGATATTATGAATCACAAACGACTTTGTCGGGTTCTGCGACGTCTCTGGTTCTTCCACTTTCACATCAACCTGAAGTCGACTGAACCGCGCGCTGCCTGCTGCCGCTGACCGCTGCCGGGCGATGGTGCCTCGCGGCAACCGGCGGCATGTCGCAGTTCATGTACTTCAGCGAGTCAAACCAAAGTTCCTTTCCCCCAATTCCTTCTCAAACATGGCTCAGATAACCCCCACGACAAACTCGTTGTGGAAATACAAGACACGTCAAAGAACCGACAAGAAACACTTGCGTTACAGTGTGTGTATTCACACACACACATGTGGCGCTCGCACGGTCGAGTCTCATTGGCGGGCCAACGTCTCTGGGCGGGCCAGGCAGAGTAAGGGGAGGAGCCGAGATTCCTCATGACGTCATGAGCACAGACATTCCAAATCAGCGCGCTTGAGCCTCCGTTTTTTCAAAGGCGAGCAGAACAGCTAGTGCTCGTTTTACACCAAACGCAAGTTTTAGCCACTGGGGGACCATAGGCAGGCTAGGGGAACTCATATTTATGTTAGAAAACCTCACAAAGTGAGATTTTCATGTCATGGGACCTTTAAGAAAACTACAATGACAAAATATATGACTGGACCAATAGACTTTTATTTAACCAAGTCGCGCATGCATTTTGAAATGTTTTATAACTCTTTACATGCATGAAATTGAAACTAAAACTAAAATTTATAAAAGTTAAATTAAAATAAATTAAATAAAATATTTTTTTTCAAGTGCAAACAATATTATATGCAAAACCAAATCAAAATACCAAAAATGTACTTGGATTAAATGTATTCGTTTTCGCGGTTATTCAGCCTCTTCTTCTCCTCCGGAAAAACACGACCGCATTGCATTGTGGTATACTGGAGTAACATGTAGGCTACATCGTATGTACACTCAAATTTTGGGTATTTTAAGTGCACTATATAGTGCATGAAATTAACCACTGAGAATTCGAACACCACTACAAAATGGCGAGCACCCTATATATGAATATATCATAGTATCCCCCTTCCACTCCTACCATCATCGGCCGACCTTCGTTATTGGCGAGAGCCAGCTCCTCCGAAGTGGTGAAGGGCGGTGGAGCGGTCCCCCTCCCAGTCGTATTAATTTGGGTTTTCTTCTTATTTGCTACAGGTAATCAACAGGAGATTAAAGGTTGGAGCCTAGGCCAATGCAAATCATAGGCTAGATTCATCTGAAATTATTCAAATGGATGCTTACAACTTACCGAGTACACACTATATCCGTGATAGGGAACGATTTCGAACACAGCTTATGGCTGCTTTCGATGCTTCCCCTGCTTCCCCTCCTTCTCCTCCTTCTCCTTCTTTAGGTTCTGGCAGACTAGATGTAGCAAAGGCGCATTACTGCCCCCACAGGCGACAAATAGAAGTTAGGATAAATCACAAATCTCGTGAGACCGATTTTTAACGCGACGGGTAATATCGTCGAGTTAAATCTCGCGAGATCTCGTCACACCCCTAGTATTTGGCGACCCAATTGAAATCTCCCACGACCCACATGTCGGTCGTAACCCAGTTTTTCCCAAACTGGTCTAGATCACCCATCGATTTTATGCATATCTAAGAAATTTCTTAATGCAAGAATTTGGTGAATGCGTGAAGTGCTGCTGATATTGCCTTTGATTTAAGCCCAAACCCGGGACTACCAGTTGATCTTGCAGGAGGCTTATTTGATTCTTGAGCTGGGGTTGTATTTAACCTGCTGCTTTTATTTCACCCACGGTTATGATTTCACCCACAGGATAAAGCTCCAGGAGTGGCGCGACACCAAGGGCATCTCCTACAAGCGCCCTCCCATGCCGGTGAGGCCCCAGTCGAGACGCACCCTGGCCCTGCCCCAGCCCTACTGGGCCACCATGGAGGAAGACGAGGCCCACTCACTGATCAGTGCTGTGGACAGGTCCCTGGACGACTGCATCAAGCTACTGACAGAGGTGCGGTAACACTTTATTTGTGAACCGATAAAGGTCCAGCGTGAGGAGGGACCCGCAACAGAAATGCTTGTGACCTTGATATGATCTAAATATTTATTTATCTGAGACCCTATGGTCTTTTTTTTGCAATAGCCAAGATTAGCCAAACATTTTGCAATAGCCAAGATTTACTCATAATCGTTTGCGGCCCCTCACCAGTCCTTGATATCAGAGCTGCCCCAGCTGCAGTATTGATTAACTAAAGGGATGTTTCAGTTTTAGCAATGCAATGTTGGTACAAAAAGATTTTTTAAGAGGAGTATCTATTGTTTCTAACAATATTAAATAACTCAATAACATAAACTGCATATTAATAGTTAAAGGAGACATATTATGGTGTTTTCCCAATAAGTAAACATAGTATTTGAGTTCCAGAAAACGTGTTTTTGAAGCTGTTTGCTGGAAATAGCTTTTAGGAAAAACCCTTCCGCGATTCCCCTCTGTTTTAGTCCCTTCCGAATTCAAACGTTTCTGGTGTCTGTAGTTTTAATGACCAATGAGCTGTCAGACTGAAACACAGCATGGAGGAGAAGGGTAGGGCTCCAGACTAACTTTTTTCACTAGGTGCACTGTGGCCCCTAATTGAAATTTTAGGGGCACAACCAGAAATTTTAGGGGCACACACCGTTAATCAACATGCCAACCAAATATTCAAATTTCTACAAATTTTCACTGTATTACTAATAACTATTTTGATAATAAATGCAGAAATTATTATGCTGTTTCAAATTTTATTGTGATTCTCATCTATCCCAACGGTTTCCAGGTTTGCGCATGCATGCGTTCGACAAGTAGTACCAGGGTTCCCGCGGATCCGTAAAATGTAAAATTCAGAAATCGAAAAATAAGGCCTTAAATAGCATTAAAACGTCATGCAATCACGGGAGCGGTACCAACAAAACCTTTGTTTGCGGCCGTGTCGGCGCTAAGGGGGGGGCATTTGGGGGCCGTGCCCCCCCTAGCGGTCATTAATGCCCCTCCTACCACAGGTCATTATTTTATTTATTTTCCCGATAATGACCGGCGTTCTATACATTAACCCTTATATTACACGGGTCTTCTTAATGCTGTGGAAATCGCAAGGTCCAGTTTTAGAACGCGGCAATTTAACTATTTCTCTTCAGCCAATCACAGCACAGAACAACTTGTACGTCACGGCCTTACTCTCCCGTTACCGTACTGTCCACTCCAGCATAAAAATATCCGATTGAAATATCCGATATCCGGAAGATGACAAAACACAGTAACTCTAGCCTACTCTCAAGCAAAGTAAAAATAAAACTAATTGCAAACCTAACTAATTGCAAACCTAACTAATCTAACCTAACCTACGCAAATAATGCTGTTTGCGGCTCTCAGCTGTGCCAGAGCGTTCACAGTTGCTAGGGAAACCACCTAGCGTCGCAGCCCGTTGCAGCGGTTGCAGCCAGTGTGAACGGCCCAGTTTTAGAACGTCGCAGCCCGTCGAGTCGCAAGGAGTCGCAAGGAGTTGCGAGTTGCAAGCCGTTGCAAGGTGAATCTTTGGTCTGAACTGGGCTCAAAGCTTATATGTTGTCAGGGGTGTTTTTGATTATTGTGGTGGTTATCTAGGTTTATAAACAGTGCCAGGCCTACTTGATGTTTTTTTGGAGGTTCATAAACTGTTGATGTGAATAAACTATTTATGACATAGCAGAGGTGGTTAAACTCCATTTATTTGCGTTTAGCATCCACGACAGCCCTCCCCCTTTTTTTGCGTTAAAATATTTCACAAAAGACAGTGCCCCCCCGCTGGCGACCCATGCCCCTCCAGTAGATCTGCTCTGGAGTCTCTCCGAGCAGATGCACGTCGTTCAGGTAGCAGTAGCAGCATGAGTAGCAGTCGGCCCGCATCATGGGAAAGTGTAAATTCAACGAAATTTGGTTATCCAACAAGGATTTTTCTGCCTGGCTGAAACCGGTACCCGGCAATTTATATGAGGCACAGTGTATTTTGTGCAAGAAATGTTTCAAGCTCGGCACGATGAGAAGGAAAGCATTGGAGTCCCACATGCACAGCGCGAAACACAAATCCTCAACATCAAGCTGTCAACAAACGCCAGGTATTTCCCAGTTCTGGGGCCTGTTCTACGAACATCGATTAGAGGGTTAGCGAGGTATGTTGAGCTCAAAGCCTGGGTTAGCTGGACCACGAAAGTCGATCTCTTTTGGCGTCGCTGTATCACCATGGTGACATATGCTCGCAACCAAAACTGGTCGGTAGCAGGTTTTCAGCTAGTCAACCCGGAGATCGGCTACTTAAATCGGCGTGCGCAGCTTCCTAGCCCCTCCTCCGACAATGGCGTCACCATTTGTGGGTGTTCCCGTGGACCTCTGCGCACTTATCTTACAGGCATCTCTCCGGAGACAGAGGGTTTTTCGGGACAGAACCGATCCCTTGGCATTGTCTGACGATATTCTTTATGAGAGATACAGATTACAGAGGGTATTCGTTATTTGTTCGTCCTTGTTGGACCGTATGTAGGCAATGCTACGCAAAGAAGCCGTGCACTTACTGTTGTTGTCTGTTTCAAGTTCAAAGGTGGCCCCACCTTCAACGTACATTAACCTTGGATAGTCAAGTGCCGTGTTGTCCATTATCCCTTACATAACCGCTATGTCAGTGACACAATTAGGCCTAGGCATTTTTTATTCTACAAAATTCATATTATAGCTGTGAGAATTGTTAAGAAAAATCACCTCCATAGTCGCCCTGGAGTCACAGGCCAACAGAGTCTCCTGCAAGAATCAGGGAAACCCTATTATAGGACATTCTTTCCAAAAATTTAACATTTAGAAGAATACGTGGCTTTGATAGTTATCTCTGATTGGAGATTGATTGTCGGCGGCTCCTCCAAAATAATGTTTGTACCTTCAACTAAAAATGACACAATTAATTTACACTCAATCATTTCACATTTGATTAGCATGACAATTATTTATGTCCATTGCCAATACATGAATACATACTCATTACAAACGCCTTGGATGTCGAGGCAGTGGGGTCAGAGGACAACCCCCCCTTCCACTCCTACCATCATCGGCCGACCTTCGTTATTGGCGAGAGCCACCCCCTCCGAAGTGGTGAAGGGCGGTGGAGCGGTCCCCCTCCCAGTCGTATTAATTTGGGTTTTCTTTTTATTTGCTACAGGTAATCAACAGGAGATTAAAGGTTGGAGCCTAGGCCAATGCAAATCATAGGCTAGATTCATCTGAAATTATTCAAATGGATGCTTACAACTCACCACATTGAATAATATTTTTGTATTTATTTTTGACTTGGCCCCATCTTCGTAGGAGTGTGCTGGCACCACATCTATGGGGGTAAAAGGCATGATGATACATATTTTTTAGACAATATGCAGAATCTTTTCACTAACGAATTTACACGGTCGGCTATTTTTTGCCAGCACGTCACCCTAGCCATATTATGGGCAACCGTGTTCCCCTTGGCTGTGATTTGGACTTTGAATTCCACATAGGAATTCATAATAATACACTGCTAGTCTTGGGTGAAATACACCACTCTCACTCGATTCATTTACATAAGGGTTAGTCAAATAAAAGCCCCTTTTATGTGAACACGCATTGAACCTAAAGTGAAAAACCTGGTTAGACTAATTGAATCTAAAGTGAGCGTTGCGGTACCATTTAACTCTGATTGCGAGTTGCGTCTCTGTCGAGCCAGGTTTTCCCAAGAAAGCCTGGGTATGTTCAGCGAGGTTCGTGGTATACCCCCCTGTTCTGCTCTCGTTTCTACCGTGCCTCCAACCCCACTCCGAAATCATCAACCGGGATAGCAGCAACAAATCTCCGGACAATTTTAGGTTGCACGCCAACGATGAAAGCAGAGTTACTGTGGTGTCTGAACACCGTGACAAAACACCAATCCTACAAGTCAAATAAGGGATTTGGAGACTTATTCCGTGCGATGTTCCCAGACTCTGATAGTGCCCACTACTTTGCATGCAGTTCCGACAAGTTTTAATGTTAATGCTTTCTTGCGTTTACTCTCCTTAGTGTTCAGATGATATAGGATATAGCGTTCAGGTGATAGGTCTTACTGTTGAGTTTTATCGGTTTCATCTTCCCTGTACTCTACTGCACAATGTGCACAAGAAGTCATTTTTGTTTGCGTCCAAAAAAACCTACTGAAATTGGAAATATGTTCAAATATTTTAGTGTTGATTGTGTCATTGGTCTTAAATTTCCTTTCAAGTGGCATTAAAAAAGTCTTCAAATGTCTTCAATTTAACTTTCATTAAGCTGTAGGAACCATGTACTGAAGCAACAGTTTCACGGGAGTGCGCCCGCTTGTCAGGACGCTGAGCCTCCTCTCAGCCCGCTCGCCTCTCCATTGAGAATGCATTATCAGGCCCGACTGCTGACCGTCTAGGGTGGCTGTGCAGAGCGCTAAACACTAGGGACGCCGGTCACGATTCACTTTCCGGGATTTATCTGCATAGAACGAACCGGATTTTCCATGTATGGTAATGCTGCAACATGCTCTTCTGGAACCAATCACAACATAGTGGGGTTGGCAGGAGGGGGGATAGGGGGCGGAGAAGGATGAAGCAGAGTGTTGACAGAGAATGCTGAAATCGCCCAGATGAGAGGAAGAGTTTCCCGAAAATCTACATAGTTTTTTGTGTTGTGAGTCAGGTTGTCCTATAGGAGTCATTAATAAGAAATGAAGACCAGAAAAGTAGAATAATATGAGATCTTTAAAAAGAATGTCAATAATAAAAAAAAAAAAGATCATAAACTAAACCCATAAAGTACCAGGCTACAATTGTAACAATGTATTAAATCCCTTTCCATCGTATTTGCCATCCTCTGACCGGTCATCACATAAAGGTTCTGCGTCGGGTTTTTAGTAAGCAGACTAAACCCAGCCCTTGCTGCTGTGTTTCGGCTCGACAGAAGGTTAACACGTCAGGTCCCTGCGGTGGACGCAAGGAGGGTCCGCAAGGAGGGTCCGCAAGGACGTAAGGGTTCCGTAACCCCCTTGCGCCCTTTATTCGCTGCAATCACTGATGTTATTAATCGTCATTTTTACTGGCTGTGTGTGTGATAAAGTCCAGCTAATATTAAGTTTCACGGTTTATAATCAACTCGGAAAGTTGTATTTTATTGTTTTAGTGTCCAAACCGTGCGTGTCCTACAGTGCGGAACAGGTTTTTGACGGTATCCCTTACACTCCTAGGGGGAATGTCTGTTGGCTGAACCCTGTCTTTGCATGTCTCCATTAGGGTTGTTCCCCGGAGCACGTGACCAAGGTCCTGTCTCGCTTACCTCCGTTAGCCAAGAAATTTGCCAAGTACTGGATCTGCCAGGCCCGAATCATGGAGCGACAGGGAAACCTGGATGTGTTGCCCATGTTTGAGGAGGCAGTCCGCCTTGTACTTGAGGTAATTGATCACTCTCTGTTTATTCTATGCTAACCACCGCTCAACCGTATCAGCTGGTCAGTGTGAAATATGTCTGAACTCAAGGGAGGCCAGACCATCTACCAGAGCAAACCAAACACGACCTCATGTGGGTGCTCCGGTTTCCCCCTTTCCAAACACAATCGGGTTACTCCTGTCCTGCCCATAACCACGGTATTAATAAAAAGAGGAGCGATTTTGGATAACGGTTGTCATTGGCCCGAACGAGGTCAGGTCTTGTGGAAATATTTCTGAGCTCAAGGGAAGCCAGACCAGCTGCCAGAGTGAAACAACATGAACAAGAACAAACTTGTGAGGCTCCCTGGCTAAGTCTCTCCCTGAATTCCCATTTATTAAATGGCTTTTTGTAAGATATCCCCTACATAGGTTGTCCATACCCATTTATGCAATTTTTTTAACAAATTCGTCAAGTATGTACTTTGTGATGTATGTACTTTGTGATGACAGCCTGGCCCAGAATATTTCCAGTAGGCCGCACTAGAACACAGGCATTCTACTTTTGTGTATTCCTTCGTCTCTGTGCTTTTTTGTAACACACCCTACTATTGTGCTTCATCGCAGCCCGTGGACGACCTGCGGACCGTGGTGTTTGACATACTGAAGAAACGGGATGAAAGTGAGCGTAAGTAAGCACCGGGCACCGGCCAGGCCTCCAGCAGGCCCAATACTCACCGGGCCTGTGGTACCAGACTAACAGAGAGGTGCTTGTCGTTTTGACAGCGAGGTGGTGTGTGTGGTGTGTTAAGGGGGCCGTCAGCTGACACACCAAGCTCTGTAAACGCCATACCGTTATTTTCAATGAGAACACCCATCTAGCTCTGTTCAAAACCTTGGCGCACCACACAGCGCGTGTCCATTATCTCCCATCTATCTTTTAAAGCAAGGAATCTCTGCAGGTATGTCCTTTGCATGCCTCTAGAACCATTCTGATTTGACCTGCTTCCCAGTTCCCACTCGAGATTTGCATTGCTGGGGCAGTTGAACCCGTGGAAGTTTATTCTCGACTTATTTGGACACACGACACGTTCAATATGAATAAATTGGTTGTACAGAGCAAGAAACAAGTTTGCTATCTTCACAAAAAACATCTTTGGCCAAATGACTCTCATTCCACGACCACCAATTATTATCAAGATAAACCTCAGAGCACATTTTTTTACCCCATGTTGCTATATTGCGGCTCGTAAAGGTAGCCACGAACATCTGATTCGAGTATCAGATCTTCGAAATCCCCATCTTCTATATCAGATCCAGTACCTTCCGCCGTCGTTGATTCAGTTTTCTCCACTCGTCTGTTAGCTTAGTTTGAGACGCTGTGGATGTTAGTTTCTGCTGGTGAAGTCCCACCCACTGGCACTGATCTAATAGGTCTGTAGCGTCAGTAGGTTTGAAGCGTCAGTGGGTCCCGGTTGGGAATAGTGCTTGTAATCTTACGAGACTCCTCCCCTCTTACACTTCCTGCTTTAAATTACGCAAAAAAGGCTATATTGAGTCATTTAAGGCAGGAAGTGTTAGAGATCAATACGGATCTCTCAGGGGAAAATAAGGGAATGATGCATGACCATTCATAAATATGAGTGGGTTTCTAACGATACAAAGCTTAAAGGGGCCCTATTATGCCCTTTTTTACTGTTCATTATTTAATTTGTTTGACCTCATAGAATGGATTTACAAAAATAAAGGGTTGTCTAGCACATTATTCTTTCTCATACTTTATGAGTATTACAACCCCTATGTGAAACACCCTGTTGCTTAGAATTTTGAGGCATTTAGAATATTGGTGCTGACAGGGTGCTGACGTCTCTTCAGGCACTCTGTCACTCTGTCTATGGCTTCAGTGCTACCTTACCAATTTGAGCCTGAGTTGGACCCCGAAAGCGATAATGGAGCAGACGACGCTAATGACGAGCGCGATTTTAGTCGTAGAATGGACCAGGACATTTCACAGTGGTAAGTTTTTGTTTATGCTATTATACACACACGCGATTTATCATGTATTTAGCGTAGCTTTTCAGACTTAGCTTGCGGCTAGTAGACTACTCGTACTCTTCAAGGGTCAGTAAGAAGCTTTTTATGTCCCGACATGGCATATTGTGGGCTACTTTTGTCCATCAAAATACAGCGTTATAACATCTCTACTACCTAGGTGCAACTGTGGGAATTGTGCCACTATGCCCAACGAAGTGAACGTCTGCTGTAGAGTAATCCCAAAGGTAAAACTGATGAGCTTTAGGCTAAGCTACAGTTTGTTGAGAACGATGTCATGCAATCTATCTATCATCTTCGGAGGATGTATATTTACACGTGTGTGTGTGTGTGTATATATGTATGTATATATATATATATTAGAGCTGTCAAGCGATTAAAATATTTAATCGTGATTAATCGCATTAATGTCAGTTAACTCTAATTAATCGCGATTAATCACAAATTATTTTTCTATGCTAAATATCCCTTGATTTTTTTGTCCCATAAATCTTCCCATTTTAATTCTCTTATCAACATGGTGAAGTGCATCGGCTTGCCTTGTGCAAATGATTTTTTATTGATAACAACATTGGTATATACACTGATCAAACAGGATGATACAAAAAAAGAGCCTATAGTGCAATTAAACGACTGCTTTGAACAAATGTCATTTGAACATAGCAGTCAGGCTACTGCTTCTTTGTTTTGAGCCAAAGAAAAAAAATTTTTTTTTTTTTTTTTTTTTAATATAAAGTAATTGCGTTAATCGCGCGATAAAAAAATTAACGCCGTTAATAACGCGTTTAACTGACAGCTCTAATATATATATATACAGGGTGCGATTTGTGAAAAAACCAGAGGGGGGGATAATTTTGAGAAACATTTTATTCAGGAAAAATAACCACACAACAGTGTGAAAACTTATGAAAACAGTTGATCTTGTGACTTTGTGTATCTAAACCTTACACGTAGGCTTCATAACGTAGGCGGTAGGCCTATTTTGAACGTGAACTTAACCACTGCATTTGCAGAAATATTTTCTCATAGCTAATATTGTTTTTAAATGTGCCAAATAAAAAAAATATATATATTTTTTCCCCGATATCAGTTCAACAGAAAATATGAAATACCACAATGTGCTGTCAAGACGTTTTTTTTTTTTTATGGGTTAATCGGGTAGACTATAGGTCAGACTACGAAAACAGTCCGCTCTGATGACGCACTTCAGCCTCTTTTTTTTGCTTTCCTGTTGGCGGATCGATAGCAGCGTGGTGACCCTGCTTCAACCACATCTCTGCAAATCTGCGTGCCGGGAAGGCTGGATAGCTCTCCCAGAGAGCTGTCACAGACGTGCAGGATGAGGACAGCCAGCGCACATCAAACACTCTCCCAATCCTACGTGCCTGGATGCCCAAATCAAAAGCCGCAGACTCAAGCTCTTTCAAATATGAAGATATGCTGCTCTGTATTCTTTTCATTTTTCGTCCATTTGGTTTAAACTTTTGTTTCGGCGGGACAGGAAGTTGACTTTTGAAACCATAGAAACGCAAGTAAATCCGGTTGGTTTTCAAAATAAAACTGCTTTCTGCGAGCGCTACGCCTCTGACTCGCTCCCGGTAGATCAAAATCACAGCACAATCAAAATGAAGACGGACCCTGTGTATTTTGGTTGTTAATTATTACGATGTAATGTTGAAAATACTTTGGGTGGGGGGGATAATTTTTATCCCCACCGAGGATAAAAATAATTCAGCAGAGGGTAGGACGTGTAAACCAGAGGGGGGGATAATCCCCACCATCCCCACCGGCAAATCGCACCCTGTATATATATATATATATACACACACACACTAAATATATATATCTCCTCAGAAGATGAGTAGCCTACCACTATCACAAAACCTTATAATTAACTTCTAGTAAACTACATTGCATGTTTAGATCATATCTACCATATAGCAACAGTAATATCAGTCCACTTGTAATGGAAAACGAGTAATCTCATCATTCTCACCTGTTTGCTGTAGTTCCAGCCAACTGTACCATGTTTGTTATGCAAATTCATTAGTGATAACAATTTTTGTAAATAACAATCCTACTCGAATAGATGTTGCTTCAGCAATACCAGTTACGAGAAATCTCACCTGTTCAATGTTGTCTCAGCCATGTGTTTACAATAGCAATCATTTTTTTCAATAAAAGTATGACTTGAAAACAGATGTTGCTTCCTGAATCTGTATTTTCCTATGCAGTCATGTTTTACTCAGTGATGTCAAGGTCACTTTACACAGTAGTTATTTTGTCTTATTGTATTTATTAGGTACTACAGGGTGTCCGCGGAGGTCTTAAAAGTCTTAAATTAATTTTTCTAAATTTAAGGCCTTAAAAAGTCTTAAATTCGTCAAAAATGTCATATGCTGGTCTTAAATTTATAACTCGGAGGTCTTAAATTTGTCGGGGCAGGGTTATTTAATTTTTTATTTTTCTCGCGGGACTTTTCGGGAAGGAGATGTACGAGGGGCTACTTTCTTGCTAGCTAGTCTGCAACAATGGGTAAATGCAAGTTCAACGTCAGTTGGCTGGAAGACCGTTTGGCTAGCGTCCGTTGCCAACCCAGAACAGGCCAGATGCATTCCGTGCAAAAGTAGCCTACATTCAAGCTCGGCACCATGGGGATTAAGGCTGTCGTCAGCCATATGCAGAGCCAAAAACATAAAACCTCTGCCAGGAGCCACACACAGACCCCAGCCATTTCTACATTTTGCATCTCTGCCCCGGCGCCACCGCCGCAGACGGTCCGCGCTGCTAGCACTGACCTGAGGGTAGCATTTGGTGCGACACCAACACTGAAAGCGGAGGTGTTGTGGATTCTAAACACAGTGGTCAAGCACCAGTCCTACAACTCGAATGAGGGGATAGGAGATCTCTTCGGTTTGATGTTCCCCGACTCTCAAATCGCGAGCACCTTTACTGCTGGAAGGGACAAAACGGCGTATATAACTCACTTCGGACCAGCGCCTTTCATCCGAAACGAGCGAATCTGCAGCGTCTACAAGGCTTTTGTTTTGATATTTGAGACGTTGAACCACGCCACTAAAAGCAAGCAACTTGACGTGCACGTCCGATATTGGGTCGGATACGAGTGCATTCCCGGTACTTGGGCTCGCAATTCATGGGGCCCCACATATATGGGGGTAAAAGGGATGATGATACATAATATTTTTTAGGCAATATGCAGAATCTTTTCACTTACGAATTAACACGGTCGGCTATTTTTGCCAGCACGCCACCCTAGCCATATTATGGGCAACCGTGTTCCCCTTGGCTGTGATTTGAACTTTGAATGACGCGAGAAACGCCCCTTTTATGTGAACGCGCATTGAACCTAAAGCGGAAAACCTGGTTCAACTAATTGAATCTAAAGTGAGCGTCGTGGTACCATTTAACTGTGATTGCGAGTTGCGGCTCTGTCGAGCCAGGTTTTCCCAAGAAAGCCTGGGTATGTTCAACGAGGTTCGTGGTATACCCCCCAGGTCTTACTGAAGGCATTTATTTAATGGTGAAAATATTATTAATCAGTGGCGTAAATATCGACGGTGCAACCGGTGCAGCTGCCCGGGGGCCCAGACGCTGTCACCCCCCTATCAACAACTTACAACTTGGGTGCACCATGAATACGTGCTGGTGCACCCAAATTAAAAATGTAGGCGGGCGCACCAGTGCACCCAAGGAAAAAGTTAGTCGCGAGCCCTGGAGTATCACTTTATGTTCAATAAACAGACAGAAAGTAAACTTGAATGAGTCTCATTGAGTGACGCACATGCTTGGGTTGTAATACAGCGGGATCCCCCCCACCATCGCGGGTTTAAGGTCTTAAATTTCATTCAAGGTGGTATTAAAAAGGTCTTAAAAAGTCTTAAATTTGACTTGCTGAAACCTGCAGATACCCTGTACTAAGATGAATGTGCCAGAATCAATAACCTGCATGACACAACCTGCATGACACAACATGCACACAAACACATACAGTCTACAAAATATCTACAATATCTACAAGTATGATTATGGACCTGTGAGGCACACAACAGATGAAGAGTAAGTAATTTTGTCTGTAAGCTCCCACTAAACAAAACCAATATTATTATGTGATTTGAATCAATTTACCATTAAAAGAAAAACAAACTATAAGGCCGCGAGCTACGGGGCCTTACCGTGCACCCTTACCTCCTAACGAAGCCAACTATTTTTTTATGTTGAGCATGGTCAGACCATTCAAAAAGAGTTGGTTTCGTTTGGAGGTGGGGGCTGCACAGTAAGGCCCAGTATAGGCCCAGCCTATAAGAGGTTATTGTTGAAAACAGTTTAACAGAAAGTTCCGCTCCTTGTCCCTTAGGCGTTTCAGGCATCTTGCCTATCGCAGCTTTGTAAGCTGGTGTTGGGGATATTTAGGACATAGTCGTCATCCCGTCATGTGTGGTGCAGCGGATATGGCAGCAGTTCCCATCTGGTGACTTCGTAGGCTTCAGACCACCTCTTGATTGAAGCGGGAGACGTGACGGGCAACCAGCTCAGCCTTGGGAGTGTGTGTATATTCCTATCCCCATCCCTCCAGACCTATATATATAGGTCTGGAGGGATGGGGATAGTCTTCATTTCCTCTTCGAATGATGTTGGGTCCTCAAAAACCTCCATGAGCAGCCTCATGAGGTCATGTACATAGTCTGGAAGTTATAGCATTAACATACTAATGAATGTAGCCATAACAATCTGTAAACTGATGTGTGTTTAAAGATTATATTTTACAAACTTACTGAATGTTGGATCTGTTTTCTCGGCCTTCACAACACCTTCCCCACTCTTCGCCTGCCCTGCAGAAGTAGTAGCTTGCTCCTGTGATGCATTTTCATTGTGGTGCATTGATGCTAGATACAACTTATGGTAAAAAAAAAAAGCACCGCCATTAAACAACCGAGTGTGCCTGACAATCATTCCAATCAATGGCTTTCACAATTACGAGATGGTGTAAATTATTACCTGCACAACATTCCCAGGAAGGGAAAAAACACATTCTTTGGAGCAAAACGCAGTATCAGACTGTGGAATGACTTGAGGAGTCACTCTCCTCCTCTTCCTTCAACTCAAGCCGTGGTCTCTTGCTAGGTCACCAGCCTGGGCCCTTTATTGGTGTTGAAGTCAGCAGTGAGTGTGGCAAAAGAGAGGTTGTTCCGAAGTCTGCACTGACAGAAGACACCTGTGTCTGCATGGCTACAAATAACAGAAACAAATCGTATTAGAAACTGGAAAATAATAATTTAGCAGTTCTTTCCTTGGTAATGGAGTAACACTGCAGAAACCTTGGTTACCCATCACAAATGCAAGAAGCCATTTGCAAATATAAACCATATCCTATTTGGTTATGAAGTTATTTAGCCGATGCTTATATCGAATTGTTAGTAGAAAGTAAGTATGTGATACATGAATGTATGTATAGCCCATATTCTAGCAACGTCAGCAAGGGTGAATCTTCAAATAGATTACTGGACTGCAGATTCTAGGTAAACCAAATAAAAAAAACACATCCAAATACACAGGAAAAAGATGCTCACAAAGTTTCGTATGGATTGCATACTTAGTCACTAAAAACTCTTAGTGGCTACATACCTTTTGCTTCTTACGTGTGCCTTTAGCGATCCCATGGACAACTGTGTGCCGCCTGATGTCGACTTCAACCGTGCACTTTGTATTCCCACAGAATGCATTCCAACCGGCGAGTTTGTTTGGGTTCCCGTCGATATAATCTGAGGCGTGTCAGTCTGGCATCCGACGTGTTGAAAGGGGCGATTATGGGCACTGCAGTCCTGCTAAAATTATCACACATAAATCACGACGAAAAATGATTTTACACAGTACAAGCTAACATCTGAAACAGGAACCATTTAACCCACCTTATGTAACACCTCACATAAGGCTAAGGCTAGCTCTAATTTTACAGACAGTTTAGAATTGTAGTTTGAGATCCCGCAAAAGGTTTGTGGAAGATTAACCAGCCTCGCAACAAGACTAGCAGCTAGCTACAGAATGAATTATTTTATGGTAGGAAATGGTAGGGTTAATTACCCCAACTTATATTGCACACAACACAGCCACTTTTGTTATTATCAGTATAGGTTTACTTACATGTTGAGAGTCATCTTCACCCAGGTTGCTGAAGCAGCCATCCGTGAAGTGGAGGCGACACAGAAAAAGGCTCGGAAAGTCGGTGGAATAAGGTTAAAAATTAAATCTAGCCAACGGCTACGTGAAGACTCTGCCTTTGGCAAACCATACAAGGGAGAGGTCCCTTCACAACCAAGAAAACACCTTCTAGCCATTATTATATATACATAATATATAAATAGTATTATGTCTTTCTGTCCATCTACTTCTCTACTCAAACTCTCGTTTTACGATCCATTCCCCGACCCCAGCGTGTCCATGAACGCAGCAAAAGGTCATTGATGACGCTCTCCCATTGACTCCCAGCAAAAGTACATGCTTACGTCACCATGTACCGGAAGTAAAAGAAAGCAGCAGAGAAAATCCCAACGAGCCGTTTCTAGGTAGCTCGGTAACAGTGATTTGCTGTAGTCATTTACTTCCCCCTGCGGGAATTTTATGGTATTGTAACTTTGCCAACCATTTATATACCCCAAAACGTATGTCAAGCGCAATAGGTGAAGGAAAAAACGGAAAAGCATAATAGGCCCCCTGTAATGGAAATGGGTGAAGTTTAATGGTGCCTTCAAAACAGTGCCTTCAAAAGAGTTTCCGGGAATTTCGGAGGTTGGGACCTTAAGATCGGAGGAAATCGCTGTGAAAACTGTTAAGTCTGAGTTTTCCCTCGGAACTTCGTGCGGAAGTAGAGCAACCCGAGTTGACATCACAACAATGGCTGCCCATTTCATTGATGGACTAAGGTGAACTTGCAGCAAGCACTAAGAGGCGAACTTAACACCAATTTTAGCATTTGCATTACTATACATTATAGCATACAATTATGAACATCAATTGATAAATTCTCCCTCTTCAACCATCGCAAGCAGTTCTAATAACAGTTTTAAACATCTCCCTCCTCTCTTCTGCCGCATCCTTTTTTGCCTTTGCCTTTAAGTTTTTCCAGCAGGATTTCGGTTGTGACTCGTCCCTTGTTTCACTGTCAGTGTCAACTGCAACAGTTAAGGTAAATTAACGGTTAACTTTATTCAAAAAGTGAGCTCGTGAATATATTCACGAGCCCCCTCTCGTGAACCGTTGTTTTTTTTCACGTTGTAGGCTAGAAGAAAAGAAAGACCACGATATAAAATTGGGGATTATATTGTGTAATTTGTTCACATTTCGCCGGGATCCATCATGGCAGACTCTGAACACAAACTAATCCTATTTTAATCCTTGTTTAAACTAGGTTAACTAATCCAGAGTTAAAACTAAGATGTGCAACGCATCTCTGATTTAATTATAAACCAGTTTAAACCTAGATTTACTAACCCTAGAATAACCCTAAACCAGGATTAATTTAATCCATGTTGGTGCAACCCATCCCAAATCAGCCGGCCATTACCTTCCTGAAGAGTTGGTCTTGGTTCGCTTCCAAACTAACCCTGGTGCGGTTCGCTTGAGATGTGGTAGCGAACGCACCTCGGTCTGATCCAGTTTTAAAAAGCATACACCTCTTTGGACGTTACAGGCCACCGCTCAGCCGCAAGCATTATGGAAATTATTGTTTGATTAGCACTATCAACAAGTCTATCGGCACATTGTGTGAAAATTAGTTGTGGCTCAGCATGGAGCAAAGTGGAGACGGAATGTCTATTGGATATTTGGACAGACACCCACATAAAACGTTTGCTTGAAAACACACACAAAAAAAATGCTGATACATTTAACAGATTCAGCAACAGTGAGGGAGAATGAGTTCGACTGGTGCGCAACTCTGAAACAAATCAATATCAGCACAAGTGCAGCCCGCTGGGTATCCATGATTATTTACTTTCACACGCTTTCCCCCACCTTTTTTTTATCTTTATACCGCCCCACCCCTTTTTGTCTAATAATTTAATGATCTTTGCACAAGGGGCGTGCACGGGTACACGTGTAATCGGTTAGTAAATCGTAACCCTTTAGAAAAAATCTGTAAACGAAAACCGAAAAAAAAAAAGATAATCATCGCGCCATTGTTTCAATGGGAATCGCGACGGTCCATACTTTCAACATAAAGTTTACATATTTATAATTTGAAATTCGTCCCAGCCTTTATACCACAGATACTATAGGGTCTATAGCATATAACCACTTTTTCTGTCTACAGTTTAATGTAACAGTAAGGGGACAACATTCTAACTAACACCGCAACTGCAAATTAACCACACGGAGATAACCATGGCAACCGGTCAAACCTATTTTCTTTTTGCGATCATTCTGCGTGCGCATCCGCCGTGTTGATAAACAAATAATCCCCCTATAGCGCGACTGTGGTCCACTTTAAAAATAAATCAAATAATCATTAATTAATTTAAAAACCGGTTAACCGTGTACCCGAAAATAATGGGGTTGTGTAACCATTTACAATTCTTTGTAACCGTTCACACCCATACTTTGAACACATGTTAGCACACGTTCTCTCTTTCCCAGCTATTTCTCTCTTTCCCTTGTCAAGGACGTAGTGTGTTGTGTTTGTGTTGTGTTTGTGTTTCACTGTGTTCTCTCCCCAGACTGATGCCCTTTCCCCTCCTTTCTGATTGCAACCCTAGCAATCAGGAAATTGAGTGCACCTGAGCTCCCTTGATGGCTATATAAGCTGGGAGCAGACAGGCGCACAGCCCTTCCTTTTTGTGCCAGCAAGCGGTCGACGATTGTTGTGTGTTGGAACTAGTGTCGGAGTGCCGTTGTTGGTGTGATCTTGTGGATCGGGTAGTGAGCTTTTGGTTCTGAGTAGTAGAGTATTTGGTTGGTTTGTAGTTAGTTATTTTGTTTCGTGATTTCCTCTTTTGGGAAAGTTGTTCTTAGTTCTTTGGCACGTTAATAATCCTTTTTGCTTACCGTTACCGCTGTCTGTGTCTCCTCCTTGTCCCCCGGAAACTAAAATATTCTTTGTTACTCCCCTGATACCCCTGGATACTATTGTCTGGCAGACGTCAGCACTTGGACAACTTGGACAATCACCTGAGGCTTAACCTCAACAAGACTGAGCTCCTCCTAATGCCAGGGAAAGATTGCCCACACATTGACTTACTGGTCACTGTTGAGAACATCACTGTATCTCCTTCTCCAACTACCTCGGTGTGGTACTGGTGTCGTGGCAATTTCCCTATCAGATATTGCGTCTAAGACAGATGAGATATTTAGATGCAAAAAGCACACAATACTTGCAGGCAATTGCTGGTCATATATATTTGTAATAAAAGTACGAACAAAGATACCTCACAACATGCATCAACAAACAACATAACAGGCATACGCTACAATAATCTGAGGCCTCAGATGAGAGTTCGCCCTGCGTCTTACTTCATACTGTAAAGGTACGCCAGGAGAAGTCCATCGAGTGTTCCAAGTCATGAGTTCTTATTCACTTGGGTTGAGTTCTGGAGGGGGTCTGTCCCCCAATAAACCAAAAGCCTTTGTTTACCAGATGGTAATCTTTACAATTGAAGCGCTCCAGGATGTCATAAAAGGGGGTCGCGGCCGTGCCATGTAACTCTTTGCTTTCTCAACGCTTCCCAGGGAGTCAAGGAACAGGCCCACACATCAAAGGATTGCACGGAAACAGAATGTGTCAATAGATCACATCACACGAAAAGAGAGGAACAGGCAGGCAATGTATGCATCACACAAAATAGTAACAAAACTTAAGTTTATAGATAGACAAAAGCGTAACAACATGTAGATTTTCCATCACACTGGACAACCAGTTATGCTGCAACGCAAACATCACTGTGGTGGCCGGATCCTGCAGATTTGCAATATACGACATCTGCAAGATCCGGCCTTTCCGTACAAGGGAAGCAGTTCAGCTTCTAGTCCAATCACTGATCATCTCCCGCCTCGACTACTGCAACTCGCTACTGGCTGGTCTCCCTGCTTCTGCGATTAAACCTTTGCAGCGCATCCAGAATGCAGCAGCGCGCCTCGTGTACAACCTGTCGAAGTTCTCCCATGTGACCCCCCTCTTCCGGGACCTCCACTGGCTCCCTGTAGTAGCTCGCATCAGATTCAAGATGATGGTACTGGCATACAAGGCAGTCGATGTAACTGCCCCTGCCTACCTCCAAGCATTGGTAAAGTCACACACCCCAGCTCGATCCCTCCGCTCAACCACCTCAGCTGGACGTCTGTTACCGCCAACACTAAGAGCAAGCTAAGGTCATCAACAAAGTCACAACTTTTCTCTGTTGTGGTGGAACGAGTTCCCTGCCGATGTCAGGATCGCAGAGTCGCTCACCAGCTTCCGCAAAAGACTCAAAACTCACCAGAGTTCACTTCGACTCTGCATAGCTACTAGGGCTGTCACTTTTTCCAAAAATGAAATTCGAACGAATTTCGAATGTCCATAATTAATTTGAATACATTTGAATACATTCGACCCCCCCCCCCCCCCCATAAAAAAAAGAAACACGACAACAACTGTTGTCGTGTTTCTTTTTATTTCTTGTGAAAATCTCGTATACCTACTGAATTCATAACAGCACAGGATAAAAACACATCTTTGATAACACATTTGTAAACACAACAAGAGGAAGCTCCGACACACAAGTGCGGCTGTCTTTTACGCATTAACAATAACTGCTCGGAGCGCGATATGCGGAGCGCATGTCGTCCATGGCACACACAGCCTATATAAACGAACAATCTGTGAGGCCGACCTCCAACATGGCACGCTGCTCTTTTTATTCCTTACGGAAAGAAAATGACAAGTAGTCTCGCAGCTCTCCGTTACCGCTGCAGCTGCTTCTGTCAGCCGTGCTGTATAAGTCCCCAAACAGGCTGCCCATCGCGCCCAGCGCAGCAGCGGACTTTTCTCCCTGTCGTGTGCGATCAGTGTCGGTCTCCGTTTCAATGAGCTTGTGTGAGAGGCTTTCAGTCACGAGATGTTTCTGTGCAGGGGAAAGGTGGACTAACCGGGAGAAGCGGGGATCCAGGAGGGCCGCTTTATTGAGGAAAAGCCACTCGCCGCTCTCTTCTTTATAGCGCATTTTTACAGTTCGAATGGAGAATTAGACTTCGAATTCTAACTTTTCACCCCACCTTCGAACGAATATTCGAACTTCGAATAAAAAGTGACAGCCCTAATAGCTACCCAGCCCCTTCCGGCCACCATTGTATGTTGTACGTCCTGGCACTTAATGTACGCACTTATTGTACGCACTTAATCTACTTAGCACTTATTCATAGTACTTAATTGTGTAAAATCTGCAGCAGCTGCTAGCATTGCTGTACACGGCAGTAGCTCAGGAGGTAGAGCGGGTTGGCTGGTAACCTGAAGGTTGTTGGTTCGATCCCCGGCTCCTCCTAGCTGAGTGTCGATGTGTCCTTGAGCAAGGCACCTAACCCTGACTGTTGGCTCCCGACGTCGCCTTGCATGGTTGACTCCGCCGTCGGTGTGTGAATGTGTGCGTGAATGGTGAATGTGAGGCAATATTGTAAAGCGCTTTGAGTGGCCAATGGTTAGAAAAGCGTTATATAAATGCAGTCCATTTTTTACACGGGGAATGGGTTGCCTAGCGATTGTTAGAACTTGCACTTGGCTTTATGAACATCTTTACTGTACTGACAGCGATGTATTGTTTCACTTCTTATGACAAATGTACTTATTGTAAGTCGCTTTGGATTAAAGCGCCTGCTAAATGTAAAATGTAAATGTAATGTGCGTTGTTGACAAATTCTGGGACTGTTGCGATTGCTATGTGAAAAGTAACCGCACCAAACCAAAAAATCTATTTTTATTTAACAGCTATATAAAAGCATTCATAAAGTAGCATGCCACGGGATCTTTTAGACCACAGGAAGTGACGTGTTGACTGGGAAGTGGTTTGGATGAGCGGTTCTCGAGAAAGCGGCGCGCAGGAATACCGACCCAATACCTTACGCGCAGGTTTTGAACGGGCTCTGCGCTAGTTATATTAAACACAGAACCAAGTCCAAACTTCCGCCGTGTGATGTCCATAAACCTGGTTACAAATAGACTGGAAATGTATCATTTATGTCTTAATATTAATGATGGTTCATTTGAACCGTTTCTGTAGGCGCTAAAGAGAGAGTGGAGGAGGAGGAGGACCAAGAGGAGATCCAGCGAGAGGCCTTTTCCCTTGGGCCAGACGCTGTGGGCATCCCCCAGCCTGTCAGAGCCCTCATCCAGGGAGATTGGGGCTACTCCTCTGCAGTGAAGTACAAGATAACAGCCACTCCTGGGTACGTCTTTGCCTTAACTTTGCCAATTACGCAATCATTTGACGGTTTGTGGTAAGACATTTATTATAATTATAGTTATATAGTCATAGCCTCCCTGTTGCTATTGTCACCCTGGCTGCACCCATTCATACGTCAAACCGTAGCGTGCTTAAAAAGCGCGTCAGGATTCTCTTACTACATACAGTTAATTTAATCACACTATTAAAAAAAAAGAAAAACACAAACGCTCGATCAAAAGGCCCGGCCCGACCCGGCCCGAGAATAGTGGTGGGAAATATCGGCCTGACCCGGCCTGCGGGTCGGCTCGGGCAGAGTATCTAAACTCTAGTGCATGAAGTCCTCCGTAGGCGCTCACAGCTGGGTGAGTTTCACCACCTCCTCATCGTTTCAGCACACAATGAATCAATGATTTGGTTGTCCATGTTCTTTCTGCTTCTGTGCGTCCTCCTCCTCTCTGCCAGTGACATCGGGTCAAGCTCAACGCTGATTGGCTATCGCGGCTAAGCGTCACACGTCAAAAGTTCACGTTTTTGAACTCCGCGCATTGGTGCGTTGGGCGTGTTATTTAGGTGTGTAAAACGCGTCTTACACGCCTAACGTGCTGCTTTAGCGTGTGTAACGCATCTACGTGCGTAAACCAATGGTTCCCTATGCAAAAATAATTTTCATCGCCTCTAACGCGCGTAACGCGGTCAGTGTGGCCGTACATTTTAGGGAGATAGACACTACATAACTGAGAAAGACCATCAAGACATCATCCTTAAACACTGTGGCATTATACTATACGTGTGTGAGAAGCCTTACCCTCACCCAGCAGTAGAAATTAAATAGATTGCTGCTCGAAAACAGAGCTTCATCATACACCGATGTGTTATACTATGTGTGTCCGTGAAGCCTAACCCGGACGCGGACATTAAATAATTCACATTCAGAGCTTCACCGTCCACACACACCGAGTTGTTATACTATGTGTGTCTGAGAAGAAGCCTAACCCTCAACTGGACGTGGACATTAAATAAATCACTGCTCAGACTCACTGAGCAGTGAGTCTGAGCAGTGATTTCACCTTCCACACATCGATGATTCACCTTCCACACATCGATGATTCACCTTCCACACATCGATGCGTTATATGTGTCCGAAAAACTTTCGGACGCTACAGTCAACCAAGGTTCCTCCCCTAAATCTGGCGATCCTAGTCAAATCAAATTAAGGGAGGGCAGGAAGGGGATGGCTTCATAGGTATCAGATCCATCAATGAGAGGGTGTTGTACAAACTATCCGAGAATCTAAAAACTTCAACTAAAAATAAACATGAGGAATCGGGGAGTACGGAACAAGTATCGACAGAGACTTTATTGCTACCCTCAAACAAGCCACAATCAAGCCGAGAGGTTTGGAAAGACACTGCCGGGGGCTCCGAGCCCGGTCTCTCTTATCCATTCAAACTGAGCTGTTTTGCATGTGATATGACCGTCCGGGTATATGCTAAAATTGCCTTATATGGCACGGACAGTCAGCCTTACATTCTTTTAAGTATGTGGTAATCTCCTGCAGTTCATCTAAAAATGGGAGGATATTAGAACGCCTTAGCACCAGACTGCCTGGCGCTGTATGAGGCCCAGATGTGGTTTCTTTCTGCTTTCCGCCATTAACTTCTCACGTTTTCCACTATTCTGCAGCCAGAATCTGGCCACGGATCTCTTACAAGCCCTCCCCCAGCCTTATGTTTTAGCTGTACTTCTGAGCCAGTCATTCAAATCGTTCCCATCTGCTCTGTCGGCAGGGGCGGTCAAAGCAAGCAGAGGGGGCGTTTCCGGGTCGACGGCCAGGAGGTGCGCTTCTTCACCCCCGTGAGACGTTCGGTGAGGATCGAGAGGGCCTCCCTGGGCTACCCGGCCTACCTCCGCGAGCAGGACCCGTGCGTGGCCTCCTACGACGACCTCCTGGCCGAGGACGAGCCGGAGGGGAGTGGGGAGCGGCAGGAGGCGAGCGGCGGAGCGTCTCACCAGTGCACTGCTACGCCCATCTACGTTTACCGAGAGAACGAGGCCCTCCAGGACCAGGTGAAGGTGCAGTTGGTCTACGACGACGACGAGTGAGCTCGGCAGCATTCGAGTGAGGGCGGGGTTGAGTCGGCTTGATCCTTCACACGATCCTTCACAGAAACTCACACTCCTATCTATCCTTATGTCACAGGAGACATACAGGCCCTTGAAATTCTGCATTTTAACGAACTGAAAATTTTAAATATTTATATTTCTTGGTTTCTTGGTCTATATTTCTTGCTATTACATGGTTCTAGAAATAACTTTGTAACTTAAAAAAAATAATAATTATACTTGTGCTGGAGATCGAATTCAAAAGCATGGGTTTTGTATGTGTGTATATATGTATTTTTCATGAAAAGGTTGTAAAGGCTCAGATTTTTCGCACATGACCCTCCTAGATTGTATTGAATGAGATTTGGTAGTGACAAAGATAAATGTCTTATTTCGTGATGCATATTTCATACTGTGCATATTGTATTGTACGTCATTTCTCACTCACTTAAAAAATAAATTAAAACTTCTCAAGGGACATATTTCAGAGGTTTTCACACCTTGTGCACATTGAGTATCAGTGTGCAGTTGTGCACACGTTAAACCAGACATCTCCACATACACTCTGGGAGACTTCGCCTAGATGGCAACATGGAACTGCATCCGGTCAACGTTTTATCTTTAAGCTCTATCGAGGGCAAGTCTTGTAGCCCTGTTTTGTACAATTTGAAGTTTATTTAAGTCAGTCTTAGAGGCAGAGCCCCAAATCAAGTCAAGATGGCATAATACTAATGTTTGAACATCCTGTCTCCGTAGAGTAGCTGGTAAGCAGATGGCACATTTCCAGACCGTAGCAATGCTTCTACTCATCTTGGCAGCTATCTGCCTAACATGATCAGTCCAGGACAGTGTTAAAAATGGACAGTCCTAAAAGCTTTAACTTACTCTCCTGCTTGACTGGCTTGACTGACATCGTTCGAGAAATCTCCTGAACCTCCCGGTGGCCAGTCCGCCCCTGGCCTTGATCCAAAGACAGTTCTGACAGTTTTTGATATGTTTAAAACAAGTCTATATGCTGTAACCCACTTGACCACTGCATTCAGATCTTGTGACAGAGCGGACTTAAGTTTACAGCATGTAGATGCAGAATAGTACAGTGTAGAATCGTCAGCATATAGAACCATAGTGGATTTTTGAATAACGAGAACGAGATCATTTGTAAAAATTTAAAATAAAAGCGGACCCATTCAACTTCCTTGCGGCAAAACACAGTCAAGGTTAATGCTATCGGACAGAGTACCATTCAACAGAACCCGCTGGGTTCTGAATGATAAGTAATTCTCAAATCAAGAGATTGCCATGGGTCCAAAACCATAGTGTGTACGTTTTTCAATCAACAACTTATGGTCAATAGGGTAAAATGCAGCGCCGAAGTCAAACATGACGGCACCAGATAACAAAGAATTGTCAATCCCCCTTAACCAATCATCAGTCATTTTTACCAAGGCTGTGCATGTGGAATGACTCTCTGTAGGCATGTTGTGCATTACTTATTCTTAGACATATACTCATGGATTTGGTTCTATACAATCCTTTCTAATATTTTACTCAGAGCAGGTAGGATTGTTATAGGTCCACAGTTCATTGTGCCATGTGGCCTTTGTGCCCTCCGAATAATCGCCAGACTGCAGGCCAAGTGGCCTTAGCCCTAAAATTCCTCATTTCCAGGCCTGGACATCACAAATGGGAACGTAAACTGGAAGCCTAATCTGTCCAGTAAACATCTGGGTAGACATCACCCACTGTATATCCTGACAAATGAGTTAGATCATCTGGACTTCGATCATCTATACTTATTTGTTTGTATATCAAATTAATTTAAAGTTATTTTGAGACTGATATGTGATAATAAATCCTTGTTGTGGTAGAGTTATCATAGGCCGAAATCCTTCCTCCAATTCTTTTCACAAGTGGACATCCTCTGACAGACCGGACAATCGTTGAATACTGACGAATACTCCCACTCCCACATGGTTTGTATGTAGTGCTTATTATTAGCATATATTGAAGGTTGCTTCAATGACACCTGTTATGTATCATTGTGGTTTAAGCTGTGGTTTGACATGTAGTTAGGGTTATTTTTTTGATTCTCATCCATACAAGCAACCATTTCAACATCTGTCAGGTTGCTAATTCCATTTACTGTCAACACACCAGCGAGGGACTGCCCTGGATGGGTGAGCTATTATTTAATTTGTCTGTTTTCTGCTTACAAAATGTCTATTTTGGATACCGGAATAAAGTAGCAATGTAATCAAGTGTGTAAGAGCATTTCAACATTATTAAGACATTAAAGATCCCATGGCATGAAAATTTCACTTTCTGAGGTTTTCTAACATTAATATGAGTTCCTCTAGCCAACCTATGCTCCCCCAGTAGCTAGACATTTCGTTGGGGGTAAATAGATCACTATAGGCATGAAAAACGAAGCTCAGACGCGCCATTTTGGAATTTTCCCCGTATGTTGTCATAAGGGGAGATGCCACCTCCCCTTTCTCTGCCTTGCCAGCCCAGAGAATTTGGCCCGCCAATGAGATATGACCGTGCAAGCACCACGTGTGTGTGTGTGTGTGTGATTACACAACGCAACTGTTGTACACTTCTTTGTTATTTGGATAACCGTTCTGCTGTTGGTGTTATGGCACGTCAGACTCGTTTCTGGTATTTCCACAACGAGACTCGTAGTGGGGGTTATCTCAGCCCTGGTTCAGAAGGAATTGGGGAAAGGAACTTTGGCTTTGACTCCCTGAAGTACATGAACCATGACATGGAGGAGAAAGGGATTGTTGCCCGCAAATGTCTCCCGCTTGAGCCCCGCTTCCCGCTGCCGAGGGACCACCGCCTTGGCGCTGCCTGCTGCAGGAGGCGGTGGTGCCTAAAGCGCTGCCCGCTACCGAGGTGGTGGTCCCTCCTCGGTAGCGAGGCTCCGGCGGAAGACAACCGCGGTCAACAATCACGGGCAACAATCCCTTTCTCCTCCATGTCATGGTTCAGTCTACTTCAGATTGATGTGGACCTGGGAGAACCAGAGACGTCGGAGTACCCGACGAAGTCGTTTGAGATTCATGATATCGTCTGGAGGCTCACACAGCTTTTTGCCGTGATGATATATATTATATGATATAGATATCTATGTATAATATGATATTATTTAGATGTAGAGCTCCAGGACTCGCGCCGGAACACTGGGAATGTTCTAGAATATTTACAGAACACGGCCAAAGGCTGTGTGCGCCTCGCCATTGCGGTACATCCACTGTAAACAGAGTGCATGGTACCGGGGCCACAAGCTGCTCAGGGCCACACCCCCACCCCCCTCCTTGACCCGCCTCTCTCCTCCTCATTTACATTAAAGCTACAGACACAGAAACGGCGCTTTCGGGAAAGCTCAATGTGCGACTGGCTCGTAGCGGCTGTAATTCTGCACCACGGCTGAATTTCGGGGACGTCTTCAAATACTGTGTTTGAGGCCCACTAATATCTATATTAAAGCATCCATAAAGTAGCAATGTCATGGAACCTAATTGACCAACGTGGTACAAATACAAAGAAAGTAAATCTCTTTACGGGTGCAGCCATTTTTGTTGTTTAGTCGTATGGTCAGCCTCACTGAACTCGGCATACTCTCAGAATTCCGAGTGGGAACCACCAAAAGAGGGCGTACCTCTGTGAAATACCCCAAGAAAGCTGGGAGATTTCCCAACATGCAACTTTTGCGGGTGGTGTACAGGCATCTAGAACACACCATATTTACAGGCACTTCGTCGTCACGAAAGATTTGAAACCTGTGTCCGAAGCAGAGTGGAATGTTGAAGTAGTGCTTTTAGGAGAATGGTGAAAATTTCGCTTTTGTTTTCTCTGCGGTCTTATTTCTGTAACAGTTATAACATGGCATATATGTACACAATTATATGACCGTGTTTAAAGCAAAAAAATAAAAATGAATATATATAAATGGTTTTGGCTTCACTGGCCCTTTAAGTACTTCTTGTATTTTTCCCTATCCTCACCTTTCTTTCTAGAGCTGCAAACTTGTCGCTTTTCGGCGACAATCGCCGTTTTCTTGGTCAATTTGGTCATTCACGTGAATCGTGTAGAACCGGAGAGATTTGTTTTTTTGGGGGGGGGGGGTCCAGAATTGCGAACAATTATTGGCTCATTCTTATAATTGACATTTCTCTGGGCCAATCGGAATCTCAGCACTTGGTTCAGAATCTTTCTTATAATTGACATTTCTCTGGGCCAATCGGAATTTTGAAGCACACAGCGCCAACTGAGCTTGCCATTGGATGAGGCGGTCGCCTGGCTACCGCGCATGCGCATCCGCATGCATGCGGCCATACAACGCAAGAGAGCTTGCGAAACACTCGTCTAGAGGGGTGTTCCACGAACTGAGGTTTAACCAACACTGAGTCAACGCTGAACTCTAGGTTAATTTACCCAGTGCCGACTAACCCAGAGTTTTCGGTTCCACAGCAGCGGTTATGCATTAGTTCAACCAACTCGGGGTTGGTTAACACAGGGTTGTGCGCGTCACCGCCAAACCTAAAAAGACGTGATGTATGGATCATGGAAACCCTGATCGAAATGGCGAAACGGGCCGCTTATTTCAATGAAATGGAACTTCAGGTTCTCCTGGGGAGCTATGACGAGGAGAAGGACATTATCACAAGAAAAGGGAACGCTAAAGCCTCTGCAACCCGGAGAACCAAAGCCTGGCAGCGGATCGCTGACCGCGTAAATGCGTTAGTTACACGTCAAAAGCATGATCGTTAATATTTGAGCCATGAATATATAAATATCCCAGTTAAGCATTCTTAAAGATCCTACCACATAACCCCTTTCTTCTAAAAAAATATGTACTCCGATGGCTTCCAAGCGGTCAGCGGATCAAGTATGAAAAATGAAGTATAAAAAACATACAAACTGGTAAGCTTTTCCCACCATCGTATTGGTATAAATTGAAATAAGCAATTTTTTTAAGCCAATCGTGAAAAGGCCGACAGTCCTTTGGAGGAGCTGTTAATAAACATAAATTCAGGGGCGCCCTGGCATGGAGGGGGTACCTGGAGGTAGCTACCCCCTCCCTCAGAGAGTCAGGGGCCATACCCCACTGGTTGAATGTAGGTTTTTGTGTTTTCTTGTATTTTAGATTTTTTTTGCCTTCGAAGTAACACACATGCAAACCATGTGCTTGCCACAGCGCATACTATTCCAAGTGTTTCTTTTTTTGGTAACTGGGTAGAAAACCTAAAAGTGACAATTCATCAACTTCACAGAATAATAATTGTTTTTTGTCTCTCCAATAATAAGTAAAAATAATAATAATAAAAAAATTGTGACAGTTGTAAATATAATATTTTTTATAAGCCTCAAGGATGTTTTGACATTGATTTTTGATAAAGTATGCTGAGTTTTGTTAAGTCACGCTCAGACTAGTGTCATTTGTATATTACAATAAAAAAAAAATCCCCCCGTGACACTGTCACCTTTTTTCCTCTGAGGAGTTTGCAGGTCTGCCAGAAAGAACGTCAGACATGACATGTTGGTTATGTGAAAACCAAAGAAAGGCTGATTCACAGTTTCATAGGAAGCCAAGCTTTCGATATGGGTGCAATGCCAGGTTTAGCAACAATTAATGCACAAATATCTATATTTAAATTTAGAATAAGTCTATTTTGGTGAACCCACACGTCTCCTCACTCCTCACTGAAACTGATGGACTTTGAGTTGGGCTTCATATAACAACATGGGGTCAAAGTTTTAACTTTAGTTTTAGTGTTCAATAACAAAACTCCACCCATATTATATTATACAAACACATTTTTATTTTAGTTAATTATTACAGTAGTGCACACAGATGTTTTAATGTTGTTCATCTCAATTGCTAAATACTGGCTGGCAGAAGGATAATGAGGAAGAGAACGGGCGTTATGGCCAAATGATGACACACTGCTGTACAAAAGACTGGATGCTATAGGCTGATTCACTGATCATACTATATTTGACCAAATAACTTAAACAAAAAAATATTACGGGTAATACAATGTTTGACAATGAGTGACTGCTTTAACCTGCGGAATAGCACCGATTCACTCATTGGCTGCGGGACACGTGGCGTCGCATCCCTATATAAAGCACGAACGAGGACGAGTGAAGCCGAACGTTCAGACTGCCCGTTTAAAACCTCGACACTCCTTCGCGCATAGTTCTTCACACCACGTTAACCTGCTGGAGAGAGCAAAGACCTGCTGTAAGTAGTACGCTTCAATGTTTACTATACGATAGTCACTGTCGAGGATGGAGTCGACTTCCAAACATAGGTTCCAACATTGTTACAGCGGTGTTTGGGGATGTGTTTTTTTTATCGCCAAGGACCTATTCAAATAACACATTTTTAAATAATCATCGCTGTCGAATATAAGTTTCCTTATGGATTAGACGATTGACTCATGTAAAACGTAGCCTAATTGTAATATCATAGTGTCATAGTGTATGGAGAGTTATTATATAGTTATCGTCAATGTCATTATATTCCTCACTTAAAGGCTATATGTAAAAAGAAAAAAAAGATCCACTAAAATAGTCTTCGCTGGGCTAAAGGTTGATTTGATGTATAAACATGCAGCCGTAAATCCAATACCTTCCTTATATGGATTTGGGAAATTTATATCAAGAATTTGGGGCTTTTGTCATCTTTATACTCCACATGCAGCATATGTTAAGGCCTAGGTAAATAATGCACAGTGTAATAATACACAAACCCCGACAGCGTGGTGTAGTCTGAAGGGAAGGGTTAACCTGCAGGTCAAATGCGCGCGTATTCATGATGTCACTTTTCCACCGTAATAAACTCCATACATGTATGCATAAGGCAAAGACTCTCCGCTGGCGAATTCAGGCCAGTATTTCAGGGGTTAAGGGATTAAATCATACAAAATAGTTTTTTAGTTTTTTTTAATATAATTTTAAATCAGTGTGCAACGTCTCCTCACTGGAGCCAAAGCCAAAAGAAACACACGGATCGCACAGAGAAAGGCAGGGCTTCAAGTGTCGTAGGCGTCATCGATTAACAATAATAATATAATAATGCAACAATAATAATTAATTTAATAGATTAACAGGTGAGGATGAAATGTAATGTGGGTGTTGCACACACACGCGTGTTTTTCTTTAGTACTTTCACACACTTTTGTCAGATTAATATGCAATCATCCATTCCAGCTATTCTGAATCATTCTATGACATGCACATAGTTAGTAGGCTGATGTAAACAAACTGGAAACATCACAGATAGACTTTGCTCCGATTTATGAATTAAATAAAATTTCTACTACCCAAATAATTAGTTGGGATTGATGAAGAATTGCTGGTTTAGGTGAAATCAGTTAGGCTACATACAGGGCATGCGCATGCCATTGCACTAAAATTCATGAACTCTGCAAAAAGTGGCTGTAAGAGACACCCCTCTCTGGCCGAACGGAAGGAAAATCAATTTTAGTTTTTGTTGAATCTATAAGTAAACTTTTAGACCAACGATTACACATTTTCTACTGGTGTCAAGTCGCTTTGTATACGCGTCTTCTAAATTGACAAAACTCACTTACCCAAAACAAAGTGTTTTTACTATATCATTTCAGAGAATTTTAGAAACTTCCACATTGTCAATTAAAAGGACTATGTCTGACACTTGAGAGTGCCCCATCAATGTTTTCTCCCTGCCAGAGCCTAATATCGGATTTTTTCCTCCTTTTCAGATATAACTTTAACACAAAAAAGCTTCATCATCTTCCTAATTCAACCTGGTGTCCAAAACAGAGTTTTTTCTGCTGCCACTATCGTCATGAGTGAACCTCAAAAGAAGATGGGCTACCTGAACCAATTTGATGGGAGGCAAGTGATTGTCTTCAAACATTTGATTCATGGAGAATCATTGAAAGCCAAATCAGTCCAATTACACGCCCAGTATAAAGGTAAATGAGTCTCTATAATTCAGATTGCAGCAGTGATGGGATTTGGATTTTCTTTTTGAAAATGGAACTATTGCAGATTGGTGTCATTCGGGTCCAACTTATATACAGTATGTGAGTTAAATTACCATTGCCTCCTGCATGATCATAATGTTTGCTTTCTGATTTCATACACAGCGACGTTCTATGAGTGGGACATGCATGTTGCTTTCTTATTCGATTGTGAAGGAAAACGCTTCTATCTCAAAGTCGGAAAGGACCTGGAGGTAAATATAAAGCTATATTTGAATTCATTTTACATTTAAGTTTAGGGCATTTAGTAAACGCTTTCATCCAAAGCGACCTAAAATAAGTACATTTGGCATAAGAAGATGAAACAATATATCACTGTCGGTACAGGAAGGCTACATTTCTAAGTTTGATATGTATCAAGTGTATTGGTACCAATCAGAACCAGGGCCTGAGAAGCTGCACACACATCTTGAACTACCGTTGTGAGTGTTGGCACTTCAGCTTCAACCCCAAAGAAATCTGAAAAAATTATATTCTACTCAATGTATGTAACAGTGACAGGTTAGCCATTGGCCCTCTCAATTTCTAGCAACTACAAGAGTGGTGTAATCTGATTTTTCAACAAAAACTCTTGATACAACGGATTGGTAACAGTGGTGACTTGGGAGCCTGTATTTTAAAAGCAACTTTCATAATCTCCTTATAGTTTTTGCTATGCTGTACTCTTTGTGCATCATACCTTTGGGCAACCGGTTTCAGTATGTGTCTGTACCTCTACAGGAAATTGCTTCAAAGCAGTTGTACTACTTTCACACTCTGAGGTGCACTCACACTAGGCCATCTGGCCGTGGCCGTGGCCGTTTTCACACCTAACCGTGCTCAAATCTGCCAGTGTGAGTGTGGCCAGTTGGGTGTTTTCGTTTTGGACAAGTGTGGGCTAGATCCCAAGACAAGACGGGATCACCTCATATTAAAAAGTCCTAGCTGTTTCACGTTATTCATTGTAACGTCCTTTTTTATTAATCATACAATTAACCACAAATGCAAATCATTTTCATCAGGTTGGCGTTCCCATATCAGCATTAATTACATGGATGTTGACTCATTTCATATTAAACACAAGTTAGGGAGATGCCCAAGAAAGACAGACATGTTGAGACAAATTAATAATAATGTGTGATTGAATTATATAGTTAACTGGTTAGCTTTCAAGCTTCCATTTCAACAATAACAGTTATGTGGTCAGTATTTACAGTTACCTTTGGAGTTTAACCAGTCTTTTGTGTCCGTAGCTGGTTGAACAACCTGAAGAAAATCTGCCGAATATCTTGGGTGAAGAATACCGCTTTAGGTGGGAAGATGAAAACGGGACTGAGTGGAGGCGTCTGGAGCATCAAAAAGACAACGTGGTGAAGCTCCTCTGCTGTGATGAAAAGGGCAACATTTTCTTGGACGAATCGAAGAAAGAACCTGTTAGTAATTACCTGTTTAATATAGAGATATAAATATAAAGATAGATAGATACAAAGATACAGAAGAAAAATACACATTTTCTTTGTATCTTTTTAACCTTGTTAAGCACATCCCTGCTTGTACATGTCTGTTATCTTATGACAGCAACAAGGAAAATGTTATAATTTTGTAAGGAATGGCAGAAAACTTTAGCCATTCCTTACTAGAGATAATTCAGAATTTTGTCTTCATATATTTGGGTTCCTTCCTTCATTATGTTCCTGTGCTGAATCCAATTGGGAGAAGACTTGACTCCACAAAAGTGGAAAGAAGCAGGCTTTGGGACCATCATTATTCATCTGTGATTGAAAGAGTATAGTATTATCTTAGTACTGTGGAGCTCTGCGGCTTGCACTTGGCATTACAGTGTATTGCAAGACTGGCCAGTGTTCTATGCTACATGTAGACATCGATACAGTTCAGCATCAACAATATGAATATTATTTTACTATATCTATTCTTCTTTTTTTAATACTCTTGTGTTCTTTATATTTCTGCTGTTATTGTGTACATTGTGGATTTCGTTTGGTATTCTTACACCCTCATTTCCTGTCTGGGACAACAGATTTGAAATGAGACGTGAACTAAATAGAACTGATTGCATCGTTGTTTCCTGCCTTGGATTAATAAAGTACGACTTGTTTTATCTCTTGTAGGTTTTTTTTTAACAAACACACAAGGAACACAGATACTTACAAGAGACATTCAAGATCTACATTAGAGAGTAATGTGTTGAATAATGTGCAATACAAAAATCATTTCCCTTTTGATTTTAGTCAGTGCAGTCCGGGGTGAACCGCAGCATGGAGGAGAAAGTGATTGCTGCCGTTTGCGACTCCCCGAGCTCTATATAGAATAGTATATAATGTAATATTATTGTATTGTATATACAATATCACGGCCAAAAGCTCTGTGCTCCTCCGGATAGCCGTAGCGACGGGAGGGTTTAGCAGGGTTTGTTTACCTACGTTGCTATGGTTACCAGTCTTGTGTGTTCCAACGGTTTATTAGGTATCTAAATCGCTGTCTAATCAATACTTCATTCACTGCCTCTTCCGTGGTCATTACAATATTATGAATAGACTGCGTGGAGAAAGTTAATGCTGTTATGGTAGACGATAAAGTCTACAAATTCAACCCCCGACTGGTTGAAGGATTTCGGGTGGCTAGTTTATGATGCTAAGAACATGAAAATGTTCTGTACATTTTGTAAGGAAGCCCCATCGGCAATGGCAGGCTCCTCTCTGTTTATAACGGGGAACCCTAATCTGAAACGCGATGCTGTGGTGAAACACATCGAGTCCACTAGGCATTCTCGCAGTTCTATATAAATCACACCCAGCCCAATAACCCTGGTACGGTGGAAGCCGAAATTGGTGCTGTTTTGTGTAGCCTGAATGTAATCTTGTCTATTTATTTGTCTTAATTTTGCTTTAGTAAGTGGGTTCTGTTGGTGTGTGCAATTTCTGCACGCTAATAAATGTTCTAAACAAAAACCTATTGTGCCCCCATTTTTTTTCCTGTGCTCCTAAATTTTTTAACTTAGGGGCACGAGTGCTCCTGAAAAAAAAAGTTAGCGTAGAGCCCTGGCTCATCTTTTTTTTTGTCTTTCCATGTCAACGGATAATCCCCTTTGTGGTTTATAGAAAGTTGGCACAGCAGAAAATGTGAAAACTCCCCCAAAATGCGACTCATATCAACTTTATAGATGGTGTCAGTGGCTCGCTTATCTTGCTCAATGATAACACTAGAGGAAAGGTCAGGACAAACACGTACACAGAAAATTGTAATACTTACAACTTACCTAATGTTAAAACGTCTTTATGTTCTTGGTATCTGTCTTTTGGTCAAGAGCTGCAACACAAATCATACTGAATAAAGCAAGAACAAATAAATGCATATATTTGACACCACCATTCTTCAATGTTTTTCCAACCACAAGTGGGAAAAAGTAAGACAAGTCAAACATCTTATTTGGAAGTGCAATGTGATTGAGAGACATCTTGCCGTTTTATAAAGATGAACTAAATTCAGATCCAAGGGTAAACACCTATAACATCCCCCCTTATCACTGCATATTACTATTACTTCAACCCACTCCATCTATCACTATCACTCGAACTATAACAATAATTAACAGAATATTTTGAGCACAACTGTGTTAGCCTCTGAGCTTGTCTCTCTGCCCCTGGGCCTGGCATGGTGTGTATCTCTAAAGCCAGCCAGCACCAGCACACCGGGCCCATGCTGAATAATCCCTTCTTTCACTGGCCCAGGGCTGAGTGTGCTATTGCATGCCCTTCACACTCCCTTCTCTCTCCCTCTAACTCTCTCTCCCCCTCCCCCTCCCCACCTTTTACTATCTCTCTCACTCTAAATCTCTAACTCACAGTAGGGCTGTCGCAATAATCGCAAAAATGAAATATCGCGATATTTAGAGCACACTGCGGTAGATAATGGGCCATCGCGATCACCGCACATGACCTGGTGCGGGTCGCGTTCATGAAACTGACCGTGGAATTCTAGAATGAAACGTGCGTTGCCATGATAACCATTCATTAACGTTCATTAATTTAGTAATGGGGAACTCGCGTTGGATAACGCGAGTAACGCGCCTAACCTGACGCTTGATCATTGTGTGGTGGTTCAACGCTTCCAACGCGTCAACGCGCCAACGCAGCTAGATGAGTCCATGTCCATGCAAGTGAACGGAGCGTTCCCTCTTCGTCATAACTATCAAACCAAACATCCTTCACATTCACCGAGCGAACATTATGGAAGTAAAATGCACATTTCTCGCTAAAAATGTTTCCATAAACGCATTTAATGGCGTAACTATGTTACTATTTCCACCCAGAATAAAGATAGTTGTCGGCCGTGGCTGCGCTGGAGTCCGAGGTAGGAAACCCAAACGCCGCCGTGTTTGGGTGATAGAGCTTAGATCGGGTTTGATTAAATAATCTCTGATATAAATAACAATAATCGGGTTAAATAACTTCACATGGTGTGTTTGGTGTGTTTCCAGCATTCGTAGTGTTGATCAGGAGAGAAATTGTCCGCAAAGACGTTGAGGTTGCTTAGCATCCAGAGACTCTGTCCATGCAAGTGAACGGAGCGTTCCCTCTTCGTCATAACTATCAAACTAAACATCCTTCACATTCACCGAGCGAACATTATGAAAGTAAAATGCACGTTTCTCGCTAAAAATGTTTCCATAAACGCATTTAATGGCGTAACTATGTTACTATTTCCACCCAGAATAAAGATAGTTGTCGGCCGTGGCTGCGCTGGAGTCCGAGGTAGGAAACCCAAACGCCGCCGTGTTTGGGTGATAGAGCTTAGATCGGGTTTGATTAAATAATCTCTGATATAAATAACAATAATCGGGTTAAATAACTTCACATGGTGTGTTTGGTGTGTTTCCAGCATTCGTAGTGTTGATCAGGAGAGAAATTGTCCGCCAAGACGTTGAGGTTGCTTAGCATCCAGAGACTCTGTCCATGCAAGTGAACGGAGCGTTCACTCTTCGTCATAACTATCAAACCAAACATCCTTCACATTCACCGAGCGAACATTATGAAAGTAAAATGCACGTTTCTCGCTAAAAATGTTTCCATAAACGCATTTAATGGCGTAACTATGTTACTATTTCCACCCAGAATAAAGATAGTTGTCGGCCGTGGCTGCGCTGGAGTCCGAGGTAGGAAACCCAAACACCGCCGTGTTTGGGTGATAGAGCTTAGATCGGGTTTGATTAAATAATCTCTGTTATAAATAACAATAATCGGGTTAAATAACTTCACATGCTGCTGAGAGTCAGAGTCATACAGGTTATGTGTGTGTGTCAGAAGAGGCAAGAGGGAGGGGGGCGGCGGGGGATCAATTTGCGACTGCAGAGGTCGGCAAGGGGGAGGGGGGCGGGGGATAGACTGATCCTAGGCCACCACACAACACAAACTGCTGCCAAATAAATTGTATTTCATTCCTAAAATTAACGTAGACCCATATACCTACATGTAATTAATTGGGTTATGTGAAAAATGTAAAAAAATAATAATAATCTGTGTCAATCTCCGTGAATTTATTTACGTGATGTCACGTGACTCCGGTTGATTGACGGGCGAACGGACGGTGTTGGCAAAAGGTCATGCAAAAGTTAATGATGTCGAGTCTTCATCTTCATCATGGATAAAGGTAAAAGACCAAAGAAGCCATCAGGTGCCCAGTTCAGAAAAAGAAGAAAAGAAGAAGAGGAGAAACGGGCAAAAGATAAAGGTATGCAGATTTCTAGTGTGACGTGAGGGACAGGCTATAGGCTATTTATTAGCCTCTTGCTAATATGTTGCTATTAGCCACAGAAGACAACTGTGTCGCTGAATTTGGTTTTTAGTTTTGCTAACTATTAGAATTGAGGCATCATGTCATGCAACGTATTTTACCCATAGGCAACCTAGTCTAGTTTGTGTTTGCAACACAAAGAAACTTAAAGGGATAGTTCACCGGTGGGAATATGAAGGTTTTATGAATTAAATAATTCAATGTATTATAAATGTGAAAAATAAATTGAAATTGGTTCATCCTAGCCTGAAAAAAGGCAGAAAGAGTGTTTTCATGGTCTCTCTGGCTCAAAGTGAGAAAACCTCCAACTACCACAGTGCATTGCGCTCGCTGCCCCGCCCACCTGTTTCCGTTTAAAAGGGGGAAGGACCCATGCGAGCAAACAAACTTTATTCACAAAGTTATTCACGAACCGTCGTTGACTAGTTTTGACTCGTTTTTCCAAAAGCAATCATGCCCAGTGGTTGTTTGGTACCCGGTTGCACCGAAAAGTCGAGGTTGGGACAGAGTGTAAGTTTTCACGGTTTGCCAGTGAAAGACGCTCAGCGTTGCAAACTATGGCTGCGGGCGATAAACAACCCCAGAGTTGGAGAAGACACCGGGAAGGAAATTATAAAAGGAAAAACGATATGCAGTCTCCATTTCAAACTGGAGGATTTTGATGGAAGACTTTTCGGCAAGATAAGGTCCGCACTCAAACCAACTGCTGTTCCGTGCGTCTTCGCTGTGGGCCCGTGCCCAGATGACGAACAGGCCGGGGCTTCTAATGCACCTCCCGCAGCGAAACGCAGTCGCCTACAGGTAAGACTGTCGTAATATTCTACTATATTTCCGTGCTGCTACTAGTGAGCACTTCAGTTTACTGCTAGAGCTCACTAGCAGTGAAAAGGGTCCTATGTTCCCCGTGCCGTTTGCGACTCCCGGAGCTCTTAGTATATAATATAATTTGTATAATAATATCACGGCCAAAGGCTCTGCGCATCCGGTTGGCCGTAGCGCGGGGAGCTCTCGTAGGGATTGGGCTTCTCGGGGTTTGTTTACCGGCGTATGAAAAGACTGCGTCAGGTTCTCCGACGTCTCCCTCTTCCACAAAGGTAAACACATGCAATGGTAGTTTTCTCGGCCGAAATTTGGCAGTAATGGTAGAAAAACTAACATATCGGGGAACATAGGACCCTTTTTGGGAAAAGCGGTCCTTTGTTCCCCAGTCTCATACAAAGAGGGGAACATAGGACCCGGGGAACATAGGACCCGGGATCATAGATACGCTCCCTCGGCTGCTACCCGGGTCTCTGTGTGCTTAGCTTAGCTTAGCATACTGTCGATTTCGCTATGGACGCCGGGGATGAGTTTTGAACGAGCATTGCCCGTTGCCTTGCGCTAGGTATGTAGTATGTATTGTTGTGCCCACTGCACAACAAATTGCCGGCATGAGTTACCACTGAAATCAATGGGTCAGTGGGTCAGATCGGTCGTCAAGATGGTGGCGCAAAGCTACAGTGACGTCACGTGACCCAAACGAATAGCAACTATCGGGGCAAATTGCTAAAATAGTTCAAAAACAAAGTAAAGCAGGAAAAAAGCCTTTTCAGTGAGTGATATAATCTAACATTATACTAGGAAGCAAATGCATATTGAGCAGTTTTATTCTTGGCTGAATAATTCGGGTATTTCATTTGAAAAAAGTACAGCATCTCAAATGTTGCCTTTATAGTCTTGTCTATAATTATTTGTAATTTATTTTGCAGGACAACCACGCTTCAACCAAGTGTTTTGCAGGAGATCCAAGCAGTGGGTCGTGAAGCAGATTTTTATTCCACACACCACCCAGTTCATTGACACACTTGTCACAAGTGTCATAACCAGAAGACGAAACCCAACGATTCTATATAAGGTTTCAACATCCTCACTTGCCCTGCCCCAGCCTGCGCTGCCACCTAACATTGCACCAGTGCCAAAACCACCAAAGGAGGCGGCAGTGGCTGAATTAAAAAGGCGCTTCTGAGAGGGACATCTGACCTATTTTATCTATTTAAACGTATCTTTTATAAAACATTTGTTTTCAATCTTATCTTTGTAAATATTGTATCATTTTCCTTTGTGAATAAAATCTTATTGTTTTTACTACCTTACCTTGGACTCCTGTATAAACCCATGATCACCATAACAAACTTCACTGCAATAATTTAAATTTCTGTCATTACATTTTTTGTTGCAAAGTAGGTTCAACATACAGCCATCATGTATGAATGTAGCAAGAATAGATTTATAATTATTTTAGGTATCATTTGTATATTACTGTACATCAAACATTTGCTAATTACAGTATTTCAGCATATCAAGTAGGCTATATGTAAACCTTTTCTCCCCAGTTGAAATAAGTGTTCATCTTATACAGCAGGCCTACTTTAGTGTAACATCATTTGGTATAGTAAACAAATCACAACAACCAACATGAATTTGAAGTTTTAATTCATAAAATATAAACTATATACAAAAACAAAACGTATGGTGAGTTTGCTAAATATCACAGCTCATCTTGGGCATCTACCGTCTCCTGGTAGCCACGGTACTGCCCATCTTGTGTTGGGTAATTAGCCCTGATGGCCTGGACAACACACGCTGGCAAAACAAGGCGATTGCCTCTCCCAAGTCTCTCACCTTGCAGTATCCACTCCAGGAAATGCCGTTAAGATGTTAGCCTATACTGTCAAAGAAAGAAAGAACAAAATTAGCAAAGCAAGATAAATTATGCCTTGAGTAGCCTACAGCATTACACAGACTTGAAGCTAACGTAACGTAGCCTATGCTCTGCCAATAAGGTCGGCTACTTTCGGATAACTACATTGTCACGTTCCCCGTGACTCAAAACTATTGTAGCCAATGTGTTAGTAAACAAACACTTACTCTGTGCTCAGACGTCCGTTTCTCCCGGCGGGCTTTGGCTGGCGTTTCCAGTTGACTTTCTGGGTACGGAAATAAGTGTCCAATACCCAACGGTTCAGAAGAGGCGTAAAGCCTGGGTGAGATGTTACACACACGGCCCCTTCCTCGCCAGATTCAGCCATTTCATCGCGAAGAAACTGGCATCGCTGAAATTCGCTGCAGCACAGGGACTCTTTGTGAGTCTCCATAGGTGAACAGAGCAAACAGGTACACCACCAGTTCACTCCGGCGCGATCCGGCTCCTCGGCAACAGGCAAGGCTTGTTCAGCTGCAGCCGCAGCAGCCTCCTCCTCTATTCGTCTCAGTTCTTCCTCGCTGTATTCTGGCTCATACAAATAGCCCTGAATATTACAATGCAGCAATATATTTTCAAACTCAGCTGTTGCTTCTGCCATGGTCAGAGGTTTGTGTCGGTCTCCCGTCACACGCTCCCTCCCGCGAGCTGAGCGTGCAAGCGTGCAAGCTCCCGCCCCCTCTCATTCCTTATTGGTGGAAAAATTTCCGGCAAATTTGCCACCAAAAGTGTGTTGTAGTCCTCGGCCCATCTAGCGGGAAGAGAGGTTTCTCCCGAAATGACGTCAAACGCGTCATTTGACGTCATTTCGGGAGAAAATTTGATGAGAAAAAATGGGCCAAGGGGAGACTGGTTTAGACTGATATTTTTTTATATATTAATTTACATTACAATAGCGATTTTATAATGATAGAACTCCGGTTCTAAATGGGTGAACTATCCCTTTAAGTGAGAGCCGGGTTCCTACCATGCTCCTCAAAGTTGCTTAGTGCCAGAGAAAGAGATACAGACCCCCTCAGACCACGACAGAGGTGTCATTCAACTTGTTGTAAATCGATGTATCATCACAGTCAAGTATTAGATTGCACTTCACACCTGTTGGTAATGTTAATGCCAGTTGTAAACAGGGTGAAAAACCCAGGGTGAAAAATTTGCTACAGTCTGAGCACTGAATTCAGATTATGTTAATTATCTGCTGTTTCTCTATGAACAAAACTGGTGTGTTATCATAACTGGAACTATTCAGAGATGGTATTAGGATGATGCAAAACAAAACTCGTATGTAAAATACAATATAGTTTACTGCACGAATCTTTTTTTAATGCTCCACACAGTAGTTTTATTTGTTGTTGTTTTTTTTATCTTTCTTCAGGGATTTTTCAAGCATGGTTATTAGATCCTGTGGAATCCTTGTGCAATTTACATTGGTGTTTATATACTGTATTTATTTATCTTGTTTTTTCTCTGTTCTTGTTACCTTTTTGTATTTAAGATGATATATCTTAAATACAAAAAGGGGGGGGGGGGGTGGGCGTTGCAAGGGATGGTTCGCCCAGGGCGTAAATCCAGCCAGGACCGTCTCTGATTGGGGCAATTGGTCTGGATTTAAGCTGCTTGGAACCGACGTGGGACGCTCGGAATCGGGTGGAAATGATTTCATGTATTTGTGACTCTTTTTGTGAGTCTATGTATCCGGGACGCCGGTGCCCACGGACTGAAGTTGCAGTGACGGGATGGTCTCATGGCTACCAGAAGGAGGGACGTTAGACCATCGTTTGAACGTGTTTTCATTGACTGTGTGTGGGGGGGAATTTGGGGAGAGAACTGATTAGATTGCGTGTTGGAAATCGTGTGTGGGTTTTGGGGGAATGTTTTAGAAGCGGTTCTCTCCCGGTGTCCCGAATACACACACACACGCACGCACGCGCACGCGCACACAGTCACAAATACATGCAATCGCCTATTTCCACCCGATTCCGAGCGTCCCACGTCAGTTCCTAGCAGCCTTGCTAGGAACTGACGTGGGACGCTCGGAATCTGCCCCAATTTGCCCCAATTTATATTCCCCTGTCAGGGAATATTAATTGGGGGCAATTTGTCTGGATTTAAGCTGCTTGGAACTGAAATTAAAAAAATAATGTTTAGCACTGCCAAAAGCAGGACTTGTATTATGAAATGCAATTGAACCGGAAACCTGAAGATTGTAGCTACCATGCACGGCATGAGGAATAAAGCATTCAAATTAACTCCGACATTGCGTATACCTGGTGATTTATTATAGTCAAGTACAAGTCAGAATACTTAACGTAGACTTATTTAATACTCTGTGTTAATGACATATTCGGCGATCGGATGTCGTGGAAAAAAAAGTGTTAGTTTGCAACCGATATATAGGCCAATTCTATTTTTTTGTGTGTGAGCGAGCGCTAGTGAGCGAGAGACCGAGAGTGTTCAAGTTTATGTCCAAGTTTTTATTTTCCATATGCAACACGTAGCCTATATATTGTGTATATATAAGCATATTTTCCCCCCATGTAAATACTGTATCTTATATTATAGACAGTAGGGCCTACCGCAGCACCCCCACTCAAAATACCTTCCTGCGCACCTGGTTGAAGTAGTGTTTTTAGGAGAATGGTAAAAATTTCGCTCTTGTTTTCTCTGCGGTCTTATTTCTGTAACAGTTATAACATGGCATATGTGTACACAATTATATGACCGTGTTTAAAGCAAAAAAATAAAAAATAATATATATACATGGTTTTGGCTTCACTGGCCCTTTAAGTACTTCTTGTATTTTTCCCTATCCTCACCTTTCTTTCTATAGTAATTACTTATTGCCAGAAAGAACGTCAGACGTGACAAATGTTGGTTATTCGATATGGGTGCAATGCCAGGTTTAGCAACAATTAATGCACAAATATCTATATTTAAATTTAGAATAAGTCTATTTTGGTGAACCCACACGTCTCCTCACTCCTCACTGAAACTGATGGACTTTGAGTTGGGCTTCATATAACAACATGGGGTCAAAGTTTTAACTTCAGTTTTAGTGTTCAATAACAAAACTCCACCCATATTATATTATACAAACACATTTTTATTTCAGTTAATTATTACAGTAGTGCACACAGATGTTTTAATGTTGTTCATCTCAATTGCTAAATACTGGCTGGCAGAAGGATAATGAGGAAGAGAACGGTCGTTATGGCCAAATGATGACACACTGCTGTACAAAAGACTGGATGCTATAGGCTGATTCACTGATCATACTATATTTGACCAAATAACTTAAACAAAAAAATATTACGGGTAATACAATGTTTGACAATGAGTGACTGCTTTAACCTGCGGAATAGCACCGATTCACTCATTGGCTGCGGGACACGTGGCGTCGCATCCCATAAAGCACGAACGAGGGCGAGTGAAGCCGAACGTTCAGACTGCCCGTTTAAAACCTCGACACTCCTTCGCGCATAGTTCTTCACACCACGTTAACCTGCTGGAGAGAGCAAAGACCTGCTGTAAGTAGTACGCTTCAATGTTTACTATACGATAGTCACTGCCGAGGATGGAGTCGACTTCCAAACATAGGTTCCAACATTGTTACAGCGGTGTTTGGGGATGTGTTTTTTATAGCCAAGGACCTATTCAAATAACACATTTTTAAATAATCATCGATGTCGAATATAAGTTTCCTTATGGATTAGACGATTGACTCATGTAAAACGTAGCCTAATTGTAATATCATAGTGTCATAGTGTATGGAGAGTTATTATATAGTTATCGTCAATGTCATTATATTCCTCACTTAAAGGCTATATGTAAAAAGAAAAAAAAGATCCACTAAAATAGTCTTCGCTGGGCTAAAGGTTGATTTGATTTATAAACATGCAGCCGTAAATCCAATACCTTCCTTATATGGATTTGGGAAATTTATATCAAGAATTTGGGGCTTTTGTCATCTTTATACTCCACATGCAGCATATGTTAAGGCCTAGGTAAATAATGCACAGTGTAATAATACACAAACCCCGACAGCGTGGTGTAGTCTGAAGGGAAGGGTTAACCTGCAGGTCAAATGCGCGCGTATTCATGATGTGTCACTTTTCCACCGTAATAAACTCCATACATGTATGCATAAGGCAAAGACTCTCCGCTGGCGAATTCAGGCCAGTATTTCAGGGGTTAAGGGATTAAATCATACAAAATAGTTGTTTTAGTTTTTTTTTAATATAATTTTAAATCAGTGTGCAACGTCTCCTCACTGGAGCCAAAGCCAAAAGAAACACACGGATCGCACAGAGAAAGGCAGGGCTTCAAGTGTCGTAGGCGTCATCGATTAACAATAATAATATAATAATGCAACAATAATAATTAATTTAATAGATTAACAGGTGAGGATGAAATGTAATGTGGGTGTTGCACACACACGCGTGTTTTTCTTTAGTACTTTCACACACTTTTGTCAGATTAATATGCAATCATCCATTCCAGCTATTCTGAATCATTCTATGACATGCACATAGTTATTAGGCTGATGTAAACAAACTGGAAACATCACAGATAGACTTTGCTCTGATTTATGAATTAAATAAAATTTCTACTACCCAAATAATTAGTTGGGATTGATGAAGAATTGCTGGTTTAGGTGAAATCAGTTAGGCTACATACAGGGCATGCGCATGCCATTGCACTAAAATTCATGAACTCTGCAAAAAGTGGCTGTAAGAGACACCCCTCTCTGGCCGAACGGAAGGAAAATCAATTTTAGTTTTTGTTGAATCTATAAGTAAACTTTTAGACCAACGATTACACATTTTCTACTGGTGTCAAGTCGCTTTGTATACGCGTCTTCTAAATGGACAAAACTCACTTACCCAAAACCAAGAGTTTTTACTATATCATTTCAGAGAATTTTAGAAACTTCCACATTGTCAATTAAAAGGACTATGTCTGACACTTGAGAGTGCCCCATCAATGTTTTCTCCCTGCCAGAGCCTAATATCGGATTTTTTCCTCCTTTTCAGATATAACTTTAATACAAAAAAGCTTCATCATCTTCCTAATTCAACCTGGTGTCCAAAACAGAGTTTTTTTTCTGCTGCCACTATCGTCATGAGTGAACCTCAAAAGAAGAAGGGCTACCTGAACCAAATTGATGGGAGGCAAGTGATTGTCTTCAAACATTGGCTTCATGGAGAATCATTGAAAGCCAAATCAGTCCAATTACACGCCCAGTATAAAGGTAAATGAGTCTCTATAATTCAGATTGCAGCAGTGATGGGATTTGGATTTTCTTTTTGAAAATGGAACTATTTTAGATTGGTGTCATTCGGGTCCCACTTACATACAGTATGTGAGTTAAATTACCATTGCCTCCTGCATGATCATAATGTTTGCTTTCTGATTTCATACACAGCGACGTTCTATGAGTGGGACATGCATGTTGCTTTCTTATTCGATTGTGAAGGAAAACGCTTCTCTCTCAAAGTCGGAAAGGACCTGGAGGTAAATATAAAGCTATATTTGAATTCATTTTACATTTAAGTTTAGGGCATTTAGTAAACGCTTTCATCCAAAGCGACCTAAAATAAGTACATTTGGCATAAGAAGATGAAACAATATATCACTGTCGGTACAGGAAGGCTTCATTTCTGGACTGGTGCTATAAGTTTGATATGTATCAAGTGTATTGGTACCAATCAGAACCAGGGCCTGAGAAGCTGCACACACATCTTGAACTACCGTTGTGAGTGTTGGCACTTCAGCTTCAACCCCAAAGAAATCTGAAAAAATTATATTCTACTCAATGTATGTAACAGTGACAGGTTAGCCATTGGCCCTCTCAATTTCTAGCAACTACAAGAGTGGTGTAATCTGATTTTTCAACAAAAACTCTTGATACAACGGATTGGTAACAGTGGTGACTTGGGAGCCTGTATTTTAAAAGCAACTTTCATAATCTCCTTATAGTTTTGCTATGCTGTACTCTTTGTGCATCATACCTTTGGGCAACCGGTTTCAGTATGTGTCTGTACCTCTACAGGAAATGTACTACTTTCACACTCTGAGGTGCACTCACACTAGGCCATCCGTTTTCACACCTAACCGTGCTCAAATCTGCCAGTGTGAGTGTGGCCAGTTGGGTGTTTTCGTTTTGGACAAGTGTGGGCTAGATCCCAAGACTGGATCACCTCATATTAAAAAGTCCTAGCTGTTTCACGTTATTTATTGTAACGTCCATTTTTATTAATCATACAATTAACCACAAATGCAAATCATTTTCAGCAGGTTGGCTTTCCCATATCAGCATTAATTACATGGATGTTGAATCATTTCATATTAAACACAAGTTAGGGAGATGCCCAAGAAAGTCAGACATGTTGAGACAAATTAATAATGTGTGATGTTAATTGAATTATATAGTTAACTGGTTAGCTTTCAAGCTTCCATTTCAACAATAACACTTATGTGGTCATTATTTACAGTTACCTTTGGAGTTTAACCAGTCTTTTGTGTCCGTAGCTGGTTCCATATGCTGAAGAAAATATCTTGGGTGAAGAATACCGCTTTAGGTGGGAAGATTATGACGGGTCTAAGTGGAGGCGTCTGGAGCATCAAAAAGACAACGTGGTGAAGTTCCTCTGCTGTGATGAAAAGGAAAACATTTTCTTGATGGACGAATCGAAGGAAAAACCTGGGATAAGTAATTTCCTGTTTCATATAGATAAATCCCCCAACTGATTTCTATAAATGCAATTCATTATTATTTTTATGTTGCATACAATATAAAGATAGATAGATACAAAGATACAGAAGAAAAATACACATTTTCTTTGTATCTTTTTAACCTTGTTAAGCACATCCCTGCTTGTACATGTCTGTTATCTTATGACAGCAACAAGGAAAATGTTATAATTTTGTAAGGAATGGCAGAAAACTTTAGCCATTCCTTACTAGAGATAATTCAGAATTTTGTCTTCATATATATTGGGTTCCTTCCTTCATTATGTTCCTGTGCTGAATCCAATTGGGAGAAGACTTGACTCCACAAAAGTGGAAAGAAGCAGGCTTTGGGACCATCATTATTCATCTGTGATTGAAAGAGTATAGTATTATCTTAGTACTGTGGAGCTCTGCGGCTTGCACTTGGCATTACAGTGTATTGCAAGACTGGCCAGTGTTCTATGCTACATGTAGACATCGATACAGTTCAGCATCAACAATATGAATATTATTTTACTATATCTATTCTTCTTTTTTTAATACTCTTGTGTTCTTTATATTTCTGCTGTTATTGTGTACATTGTGGATTTCGTTTGGTATTCTTACACCCTCATTTCCTGTCTGGGACAACAGATTTGAAATGAGACGTGAACTAAATAGAACTGATTGCATCGTTGTTTCCTGCCTTGGATTAATAAAGTACAACTTGTTTTATCTCTTGTAGGTTTTTTTTTAACAAACATACAAGGAACACAGATACTTACAAGAGACATTCAAGATCTACATTAGAGAGTAATGTGTTGAATAATGTGCAATACAAAAATCATTTCCCTTTTGATTTTAGTCAGTGATAGGCAATGTCTTATAGTTACTGCATCAACATTACATCCTCTAGCTAGCCAATCCATTCAGGCAAAGTTTGTGTGTGTGCGTGTGCTTGTGTAATGCGTGTGCGTGTGTTTGTGCATGTGTTAAGAGCGTCCTGCATTCTGCCGGAACAACCTGATCTCTTTCTCCACTCGTGCATGGGATTAGGATGACATTGTTTCATGCTCATAGAAAATGTCTTGCTTCCTCTGCATACAGCGAGACTCTCTCCAAGAGCATTCCTTGCACATGGCAACACTGGCTAAAAATAGCTCAGTAGCTCATTACTATAGGATATTTCCTAGGCAGGCACTTAATCCCTGCTGTAATTCTGGCCTCTGCATACATTGTGTGTGTACATACTCTCTCTCTCTCTATTTATATATATATATAGAGAGAGAGAGAGAGAGAGAGAGAGAGAGAGAGAGAGAGAGAGAGAGAGAGAGAGAGAGAGAGAGAGAGAGAGAGAGAGAGAGAGAGAGAGAGAGAGAGAGAGAGCGCCACACACACACACACAACCTTCTATTCTGTTGGGAGCCTCTGGGTCTGGAGGGGTGCCCCTGGGTCTGGAGGGGTGCCCCTGGCAGTATCTGATCAGGCAAGAGTATTAATCACACAGTCAAGAGGAAATCCAGCGGGAGCGAAAAGCCACTGAGAGGACACACAGGGTGGACAGTGTGGGGAAATATGTTGTGTGCTCATCTTTTTTTTTGTCTTCCCATGTCAACGGATAATCCCCTTTGTGGTTTATAGAAAGTTGTCACAGCAGAAAATGTGAAAACTCCCACAAAATGCAACTCATATATCAACTTTATAGATGGTGTCAGTGGCTCGCTTATCTTGCTCAATGATAACACTAGAGGAAAGGTCAGGACAAACACGTATACAGAAAATTGTAATACTTACAACTTACCTAATGTTAAATCGTCTTTATGTTCTTGGTATCTGTCTTTTGGTCAAGAGCTGCAACACAAATCATACTGAATAAAGCAAGAACAAATAAATGCATATATTTGACACCACCATTCTTCAATGTTTTTCCAACCACAAGTGGGAAAAAGTAAGACAAGTCAAACATCTTATTTGGAAGTGCAATGTGATTGAGAAACATCTTGCCGTTTTATAAAGATGAACTAAATTCAGATCCAAGGGTAAACACCAATAACATCCCCCCTTATCACTGCATATTACTATTACTTCAACCCACTCCATCTATCACTATCACTCAAACTATAACAATAATTAACAGAATATTTTGAGCACAACTGTGTTAGCCTCTGAGCTTGTCTCTCTGCCCCTGAGCCTAGCATGGTGTGTATCTCTAAAGCCAGCCAGCACCAGCACACCGGGCCCATGCTGAATAATCCCTTCTTTCACTGGCCCAGGGCTGGGTTTGCTATTGCATGCCCTTCACACTCCCTTCTCTCTCCCTCTAACTCTCTCTCCCCCTCCCCCTCCCCACCTTTTACTATCTCTCTCACTCTAAATCTCTAACTCACACAGATACAAAACACTCCTATGGTAGATTTCCTGGGAACTGAGTGAGTGAGTAATTCTCACATGCTGTTCAGAGGAATATGGAAGAGGGAGTTGCTTGGGCCCGGGAAAAGATGGGTGTGGCACTGTGGTTATAAATAATCAATAATCGACGGGACCTGACTTTTATAGCGAACTCTTCATTGGCTTAATGTTTCACTTTTAAGCAGTGCAATTGGGAGACAGATTTAACCTCAGTTATTATTGATTGCTTGGCGACCGTGGCCACCACAGTACAGGTTTTTCTAAATATAAATAATTGTCATGCTACAATGTGGACATCCTGAGGCACTGATTTGGTGGATGTGGCCTAATTGCAGGCTGATATTCTGAAAGGGCAACTGCGCTTAATTCCTCCCTTTGACTATAGTACGTAGCCATGACAATCTGCTGACTATGCCCTAGTCTGGACCCATTATAACTAACTGGCCTTTGTAAACCAGAAGGCATTTCATGGAATTCTGTCCTTTATAGTTTATTTCAATTGCTTGAACACATTTTGCAAAATTTGGCTCATTGTGTCCAAACTCAACACACAAGCAAATAAGACACAACACTGGGAAATCAACCATTCACATCTATGTCAAATTGAAACTCGGCTATCGAAACATAACAATTCTTTGTAAAAATGGCACTTTGATGACAAAATGATACACACTTGCATCATATAATACACTTTACTACTTTATATAAAACACTGCAGTCTTTCATGTTCACTGTTTTTATTCAGGTCCACAGATGGCACGTTTTCACCACAACCATAATGTACTGTAATCAGTGGCGGCTGCTGGTCTTTTAAAGAGGGGAAGCTCATTTTTGGCCTCCATCAAAATAGTTGTCAATTTATTTATACCTCAATTCGGCCCTCCGTTCCTTTTCAAGAAAATGGTCTGTGACCCTGGCGTACCAAGTAGGCGTCTTTTCCAGGGACTTGACCATTGTCCTCTCAATGGCCAGCAGAGCTAGGCTGCTTGGACGGCCTTGGCCCATTGTGTTGCGGGTGTAAGATTTAAGCCTTTTTAAACAGGAGAAGCTCCTTTCTACACCCGCAGATGTAACTCCAATTGTTGCCACTAATGATAACAGTTTGTACAACTGAGGCATTGCACTGTCCAACTCCATGTCTTTTAGAAAAAGCAAGAAATCACACAGCTTTCCCCTGTTACCCTGCAAGTCCTGATTTGAATACAGGACTTGAAGTTCAGACCTCAGTCTCCCAAAATCAAAGTATTGGCCATAACTTTCCAGGACACTCTGGAATGCCTCCTCTGGAAACACTTCTCTCATTTCATCAAACTTCCCTGGATTGACTAATTCTAAGAAGCGCAAACTTTCCAAATTTGAAAAACGCAGAGGAATCTGCTCCATCAGATTGTCAAGGATGGCCATGTACAGATTTCTGTAGCGCTCCTGGGGATCCTGGAATTGGGATTGACGGCGCTTTCTCAAGGGCTCATTTCGTGGGTCGGATGTGAGACCTGCTGCTTTCTCATAAACAGCCTGGAAATCCCCCTCTGACCTCTTCTCTTTGACAAAAGCAAGAAGAGACTCAATTCTTTTCTTGCAGTAAAGAACATCCATGGCCCTCTGCTGGACGATATCAACGACCACATCAGTCTCGGAGAAGATTTGTTCATATGTGTACAACATGAACACAAACTCAAAATCCTCCAGTTTCCTCACAAAACCTTTGGCACAATCCAATGTGTCATCATCCATTGTCTTATCTGCAATGATGTTATCAAAAGTCTGCAGGAGGCCATCATAGTTGTTTGCCACAGTGTTCACTATCCGTGATGTGAAATTCCATCGAGTAGGAGCGTTTCTGGGCAACCTTGAACAGCCTGCAGACTCAAGAAAATTTGCCCTCTTTGTGGATTTAGAGAAAAATGTGGCAAACCCAGAGAGTGATGCTAAAAATACTCTGCACTCAGACAAGCATTTAGCCCCTTGTGACAGCACCAGATTAAGTCTGTGTGCATAGCAATGCACAAACATTGCACTGGGTGCAATTGCCTTCACTTTGGCCTGCAGACCATTGAGGGCTGAAGCCATGACAGCAGCCCCATCGTATGTCTGTGACACAAGTTTATCCCTAAAATTGTAGCCCTGCATGTTTTCATTTAATACCTCAAAAACAGACTGAGCATCTCGCCCCCCAGAAACATCAAAAACCCAATAAAGCGCTCCTGAATTTTACTGGCATGGTCAACATAGCGAACAATGACAGAGAGTTGTGCACGGCAAGCAATATCAGTTGTTTCATCCACTTGCCATCCAAAAAATATATCTACCACTCTGGCCCAGGCCAGCCCACTGCTCCATCCACCCCCAGAGACGCTGAGCGTCCGGGGGCGGGACAAATCTGGGCATTTATCCAATGACCGTCGAGTTTCGAGGCAATGAAAGAAACTGTTCCATGCAGTCTCATTGAAGTGAATGGACGCTCGGCTTCTACGGTCTAATGCATTGACATTACGGGAATGTATGAGAAGTTAACAAAATCGAGTCAATCTTGGATAAGATTCTTATCAAACTCGTCTTCGACATGAACGTATTTTAACGAATTTGTAGTCAATGAAATGTTAACACAACAATACATATTTGACAATTTAATGTTCGAAATTTTAGGGGAAGCGGAGCTTCCCTTGCAGTCTTAGAGAAATCGCCTCTGACTGTAATGTAATGTACAGTACATTGCAGTACTGTACATTACAGTGCAGTAAATACAGTTTGAGCCAAAATAAAACAAAAATCAACCCTACTGTACTGTACACACAGAAAAACATAGCAATTGTGCGTGGGTGGGCTTATGGACCCTGCCGTCTGTTGGGGTCTGGCCATAGGATCTCATCAACATCACAGCCAATGTTTTCTCCCGCTAAGCATCGGGGAATATATTGCCTTGTGTGCCGAATCCATCCATGGATTGACCCTAAGTCGATGTCTCCGCAGGCCTGTTCCATTGCCTGCAGAAGAGGCATGCGAAAATGTGGTTGGTGGTCAATTATGTTACGACCCCGTTGTCTTGTTTTGCTGAGGTTGAATCCAGCCTCATCAATGTAACTAAATTCATGAGGCTGTGCAGCTCCATCCATCTCCAAGATGCTCTGTAACAAAACAAAATACATGGGATACATATTTTGGATGGCATTACTCAAAACACTCAAACTACATTACTACACATACAGAACCCCCACCCCATCAAACAGGTACCTGGTACTTCTCTGAATGTATCTATGTGGTACTACTGATACAATGGCACATATTCAGCTGTAACTGGATGACACCAATACTGTATTGTAAATGTAAAGGACTGTAACACTTACCTGTACATATTCACATTGAAGTCCTTTGACCCTGACACTGTTCCTCTCAAATGGGACCCTGTACAATTGCTTCATGGTAATTTGGTGCTTTACCAAGATGCGTCTGACAGTGGAAATGGTTACTCGCTCTATGTTATTGAATACTTCTCTATCTGCAAGTATTTGTTGCTGCAGCTGGTTGAGACGGTTTGCTCTGACCAGGTCCACGATGGCAAGTTCCTGCTGTTGGGTGAACAGGCGTTGGCGTCCGCCCCCAGAAGGTCTTCTAGTCATTCTATGGAAAAAAGCAACCACAAAATGTTACTGTATTGGTTTGCTTATTTTTTACAGTATATACCATAGAAAGTATTGAAACATCTCAATGTAGGTAATCACAGTATGTCACAAAACTATCACTTTTCCAATTTTAAAATTAGTGAACTTGTACTTTTCTATATTGAAGCTGAAGAGGATATCCCAGTCCCAAAGAGAGAGTTTGATGATCTGAACCTGAGACACAGTGAACTTCAGGAGGACTATGTCAACCTGTGACAGGAGTTGGACACACTATGAGCTGAAAATGTAAAGCTGAAAGAGGAGCTGCAGAAATCTAAGTTTTCCTACACGACTGTTAAGTGCAACATGGTACAACTGCTTTTTCTCACAGGACTGACCTCCGTGGTCTTTGAATGGCTACTTACAAAAATAACAGGCAGCGTAGAAATAATTTGCAAAAAACTTACAGTTGAGGACCACCTTTTGGTTATATTGATGAAATGAAGGTTGGGACTATCTAATACTGACTTGGCATATAGATTTAAGGTATCAAAAACAACCATATCAAATATTTTGCGGAGCTGGGTCCCTGTTATGGCCTTGGTCCTCAAGCCACTCATTAAATGTCCAAGTAAGGGGGCAATACTTAAAAATATGCCCAAAATATTCGAGCGCAACTTTAGAAGACGCCGGTGCATAATAGATTGCACAGAAATGTTCATAGCTAGACCAAGTAATCGGACTTCCAGGGCCTAGACATGGTCAAATTCCAAACACAACAACACCATTAATTATTTGATCGGCATCACTCCAGCTGGTGCAATTTCATTTCTGTCCGCCTCCTGGGTGGGGTGGACGGGTTTCAGACAAGCAGATCACTAAAGAGTCAGGTTTCTTCCAACTTTTGGAGCCTAGGGGTGAGGTGTTAGCAGACAGGCGTATTCCTCATTTCACAAAAGGAAAAAAGCAGCTGTCTGCACAGGAAATGAACACATCTAGACAACTTTCTCGTGTGAGGATCCATGTGGAACGAGTTATTGGTTAATGGAAAAACTTTAAGATTCTGCAAACAGTTATTCCAGTGTCGCAGGTTAATTTACTAGATGATTTTGTGACTGTATGTGGTGCCCTCACAAACCTCTGTAAGATTGTTGTTCCCAAATGAGTCACACATAACCATGCATGAGTTATGAAGTGATTTATTTGTTAAACATGTATTTACTGTACCTAAAACTTAATGAATTATAATAAACCTCCCAACATTGTCTGCGGCTGGTGTGTCTAATGGTCATTTCCTCCCAAGATTAGCTCTCTTAATTCAGAGTGCAGTATTACTTATTTGTAATGATATTTTTAACATAGTATACAGGTGCCATTAAAGTGAGCTTAAACATTGACATGGAAAGTAGGAGTATGTACAATATATTACAATTAAACTGATGAACAGTAAAAATAATTCCTAATTATTCAGTCCTGAATGAAGGCATTCAAGCCTCAACTCTCAGACATTTCCTACATAACCATTTTGACTTCCTTTTTATTTGTGCACAGCTGTAGTGTATGCGGTTCTTGCATTTGACACAGATTATCATTTTTCCAAAAGCTGGCCTTTCACAGTATTTGCAGGCTCTCTGTGTCACCAAGACAGGGTCATGTCTTCTTGTCAGTAGTTCAGGCAACACACTTGAGATAAAGAAGTCATGTGCTTTTGGCAAAGCCTCCTGCAGAAAATCTTAATTTCTTGGAATACGTTGCACAATGAACTCCTCCTTCGTCCACAACACAAAGTCACAGTAGCTAACACCACACACAAACATGTGAAGTTGAGTTTGATAGTAGTATGTGTGTGACTGTTTAAATGAGAATGACTTGTCCAGACAAAACTGCTTGTCTTCTGTACATCCTTGTCTTGTGTCCTTGTCTTTGACTAGGGAGGATTTCTGATTTCACCACACAAAACTCAGTCTATGTCATGGTATTTGACTTTCTGTTCATGACCACAGACAACGTATTTATAAGCATCCAGTGACTAATATGCTCGTAATTTCTCTCTTAAATCCGTATATATATCTGGCCACTGTATATTCGGCCAATTGCTGACGTCTTCCACCCTCTCATTAATAGTACATGGATCTTGAAGTCGGACGCCATTGGTCAAAGTCAACTTGTTGAAGTAAAATTTGCGATCTTGTGTGGATAATTCCCTTGCATAGCTTGACAAGCTGTTGATCTCCGCCATACTTCCGTTGCCAAAATGCGCGCGCATACGTTCTACGTAATCATTGTGTACAAACATTAAAAGGGTCTATAGCAACTTTAAAAAATATTTTTTCGCTGCACCTTTACCACATTTCAGCAAATCTGACCATAATACTAAGGCCTGCATACATCAAAAGGCTCAAGGCGAGACCAGTCACAATTAAAACTGTTAACACCTGGACTGACACATGCGAGCCTGCAGGGCTGCCTGGAGGCCACAGACTGGACCATCTTCAGAGATGCCGCAGACAACATCCACGACTACACAGAGACTGTGAGCGACTACATCAGCTGGTGCACGTCTATATGTGCCCCCCCAAGATCTGTGCGTGTGTTCCCTAACCAAAAACCTTGGTTTAATGGGGACATAAAACAAAACATCAGAATTGGACGGGAGGCCTTCAAGTCAGGAGATCAAGAGGAATATAAGAGAGCCCGGCATGAGCTTGAGAAGTCCATCACAGATGCAAAAAGGGCCACTCCCAAAAACTTGAAAGCCTCTACCTGAACAACAACACGCGCAGCAGGTGGAAGGGAATCCAGGCAGCTACAAATTACAGGACTACCATGACGACCCCAGACACCCGAGATGCCACCCTCCCAGACAGCCTCAACAACTTTTATGCCAGGTTCGACAGGCTGAACACAGACACTCCCTCAAAAGCCCCCTGTGACTCCATGGACACTGCCTTCCAGATTACACACGCACAGGTTCTGAGGGCTCTGAAGCAGGTGAAGCCCCATAAGGAACAACTAGTGGGTGTGTATGCTGACATTTTCAATCTTTCCCTATCCCAGGCAATAGTCCCCCGAGTATTTAAATCATCCATAATCATACCGGTTCCAAAAAAGCCTAATTCTTCCACGCTGAATAGGGTTAGGCCGGTGTATTTCAGGACGGTGGCGCTAACTTCAGCCCCCATTAAGTGCCTAGAAAAGCAGGTTCTTACCCACATAAACGACACAGTATCGGACACTGTCGACCCATCCCAGTTGGCCTATCACCCCAACTGATCAGTGGATGATGCGGTGGCCATAGCCCTACATCACACTTTTCAACACCTGGACAACAGCAGAACATATGTCAGAATGCTTTTCCTGGACTATAGCTCTGCCTTCAATACGATCCGCCCGGGCAAGCTGATTGGTACACTGACTGACCTCGATGTCCCGACTCCCACCTGTATCTGGATCCTAGATTTCCGGATTGAAAGACCACAGGTGGTGAGAGTGGGGAGGCGGTTGTCCACTGAGCTCATAGTCAGCACAGGTTCACCACAGGGCTGCTGCCTCAGTCCCAAACTCTACACCCTGTACACACATGATTGTGCCTCCACACATGATAACACCATTGTTATCCAATACGCTGATGACACCACCATCCTGGGCCTCATCAAGGGGGGTCAAGTCAGGCTACAGGAGTGTGATAGAGGAAACTCTCGTCAATGGAGAGAATGACCTCATCCTCAACGTAGCCAAAACTAGAGAGGTAATAGCAGACTTCAGGAGGAGTCCTGAAACCTACAGCCTCTTACCAAACAGGGACTGAGGTGAAGAGGGCAGACAGCCACCGATTCCTGGGACTGCAGATGATGTCTGACCTGAGCTGGTCTCTAAACACTGCTGCTACAGTGAAAAAAGCCCAGCAGCGGCTGTATTTCATCAGACTGCTCAGGAAATCGGGACTAAACCAGCGTCCTCTCACCCTGGCCTACAGTGGACTTGTTGAGAGCATTCTCACTTCAGGTATCACTGTCTGGTACGGGAATACCACAAAGGCAAAGAGGAGGTCCCTCCAAAGGGTCATTAAGACTGCAGAAAGGATTACTGGGACCACACTTCCCTCCATGGACTTTATTTACAGTCAGCGCTGTCGGAAAAGGGCAGTGAGAATCATTAGAGACTCCCTCCACCCAGCTCACCCTCTACTCAATAACAAACAATGCAAATACCGCCTCAGACACAGTAGAGCGGACAGTGTCATCACACACACAACAAGGTTCTTCAACAGCTCCTTCCCTGCCACAGTGCGACTGAGGGCATTAACAGAGAACATCTGAAAAAAAAATACAATGTGCAATATCCCTCACCACCCTATCCCCACTTCCTACGTGCAATAACGCTGCTACATGTGGTTATACAGTATGGTTGCACTGCTGAATTCAATTTAATTTAATATGTATTTGTAATCACTATCTACTGTGGTGCTCTCTGAAATGCAATACACAACATGCAATTTGTCCTTGTTTCAATTTTTCAATTTTTTATATTTTTTATTATTACTACTGGGGTCAGCTTAGCTCTGGAGGTAGAGCAGTTGTCTTGTAACCGTAAGGTTGCTAGTTCGATCCCCAGCTCCTTCTAGCTGAGTGTTGATGTGTCCCTGAGCAAGACACTTAACCCAAACTGCTCCTGACAGGCTGGATGTCGCCTTGCATGGTTGACTCTGCCGTCAATGTGTGTATTAACTGATGTAAGTCGCTTCGGATAAAAGCGTATACTAATTGACCTAAATGTAAATGCACTATTTATTGTCTCTCTCTCTCTCTCTCTCTCTCTTTGTATTAATAATGTACTAGACTTGGGAAGCCCTGCACAAGAATTCATATGTGTTTGGACTTCGGAAGACTGTCACTCCAACCTGACATGTTTTAGGGTCGGTAGAGACCTTTTGAGAAGAACACAAGAAAGATAATAGGCCCCCGACCATTCAGAAAGCACATGAGTTGAGGGGGATTTCATAGGTGTGTGTGTGTGTGTGTGTGTGTGTGTGTGTGTGTGTGTGATGTGTGTGTGTGCGTCTCAGGGAGGGCTGGTGGGGAGGGTTCCATGTAGATGCTGTTGGTTGTTTTCTCCCCAGCGGGGGGGCGGGCCAGTGTGTTTCTGAAGGGTGCCATGCCTGCTGGTGATCAGAGAGGAGAGGGCCAGTGACATCATGACAGACCATGACAAGTGGGTCACACTGACCCCCACAGAGTTCTCCCTGCTCCAGGACTACGCCCAGTGTAATGACGAATAAAAACCCTTGAACCTTTGAAAAACCAAAAAAAAAGGGTCAGAAATGCAAATAACCCGATTGCACAACTAGCGAAGAGGATAGCAGAAATGGACAATGCAAAAATTCATGTCTCACCAGCAGCACTTGGGACATTTGTGTAAACTAAGAAGAAGAACATGCCTTCGCCTTGGTAAAGGAAAGAAGGCCAGAAAAGACATGTGTGTGTGATGTGTACAGTCTCGACGCTTTGGTCAGCTTCTTCACCAGTCCCTGCGACTCAAAACTAATTGCTGTAACCATTGCTGAACTGCGCGATGAAAGAGGGAACCAAAAATAAGAGCTGATTGAGGAGAAAAAACTGAAGCACAGGGCAGTTTGTCAACCACACAAAAGTGGCTACATATTTATGCCATTGCTTGATGGCAGTGAAAGGAACTAACTAATCTAGGACAAGTGACAGAAGATGAGAGCTTGGCCGCTAATAGCTGTCACTTTTTTAATGTTAGAAGTTTTTAGTTATAATTTAATGATGGTTATTCCCTTAAACTGTTGGATAGCATTGTTCTGCGTTTCCTCTTTTGTTTTTCCCTGTAGACCAGAACAATGTGGACCACAGCGGTGTGGAGAGAGGAGACCATGGAGATGGATGAAGTAATACCATCATGTTGGGTTAAAAATGGTGGTGTATTTTGGCCTACACAAGGAGATGTGGGAGCGTTGAAGGACTGCAAAGAACCTGAAGAGTCATGGACGAAATTCCCGTTAATAAAAATTAAGATTCAGTCAGGTATGTGTTTTGTAAGGCAAAGAGCTATGTCATATGAATGCAAGGCAAATTCCAAAACGTCAACACAAACATATGGAGATTTCTTAATTTTTCTCTTTTGCATGAACTTTTAAGTATCTCCATCAGTCTCTTATGTATGTTTGGTAATTTCTAGCCTGCTATAATGTCAGTTTTGCGTGTGTGTGTGTATTTTGGGGAGACTGTTTTATTGTTTTTTATATCTAACGACAACAACAAATAACCATAAAATTAAAAATATCTAAATGTCAGAAGCACAACACAAATAAACAGTCTCATCCAGAAAATACAACCACAACATATATTTGAGAGGGAACAGGAGGAAGCAAAAATCTTATTTAGTCCTGCCCCTTCCTCACAAAATGATATCATATACAAATAACAATATTGTCATTCAATAGCCTCAGTTTATTGTTGGCTGTTGGCATGCAAGACGATAACCGCTTAAATAAAAAATGAAACAAGTATTTTATAATAGCCAAACCTGCATGTTTACCCAGTTGCAGTTGTATATTAAGACTTACTCATTTGTATGTATTTTACCATTGCTGTATGTACTTTCAGATGACAAGCATGAATGCGAGAAGTATGATTTTACTACAACTGCTGAATTGAGCGGCTCAGAAGAGGACTTACCGATGAAGAGGAGGCCAAAATAATACAATATCCAGACTACCAAATGGGTATGTAATGCACTTTTACTACTTAGATAATTTGCAAGACATTTTTTCAATGTTGTAGAATATAACATTTGTTATTGTCTATCAAAGATATATTTAGATGAACCATCTGTCAATGAAGACAGTCAAAAATGATCTTCTCCAGATCTTGATGATAAAGAGTACAGGTATGTAATAGATAACTTTTTTTGGTTTTCACATTTATTTTCATACCTCTGTCACAATAATGTGGTTGGAGCAGGGTTTTCTAACTTTTTTGTAAATTCAAACTAATGCAGTGAACACAGGTAGGCCTAATTGTTTGAAAGATGACTACTGTCTTACAGAATGCTAATTACTCATTTTAGGTGAAAAGGCTACCAAGAAGATTCGAAAATGTATTCCTTGTGAAGGTATACGTTAATTTACAGGAACCAATGCACTGAAAGCAATGTCTACATGGCCCCAAGGACTACATCATTGTTACATTGTTTTTTTAGAGTAAATCAACAAAAGGGTCTCCTTGAACACAGCCCGTGTGATTGTCAGGTAGGGTTAGTAGTAGGAACATTTAAAGTAAAAATAGTGAAATAGACCACTGCATGCTGAAAAACTTTAGAGAATCTTTGTGAGCAAGCAACACGTTTCGCCTGTAGCTCCCTCTGATTGTTGCTCACTCAGAACAAAGATTCAGTAAGAGTCAAGCCAAGAAAAGATTAACAAAAGTTACGTGCGTCAAGAACACATCATTGCAGCATTTAATACACCACCGTGGCTATGTCAGTATCGGGCCAATTAGTCACTACACTTGACTTTTTATTACAGCTGACTTTGTTCTTCCAACACCTCCCAAAATGACAAATGCACATTCTGGTAAATATTGCACAACTACCAACACAATGAAATGACACCGCATCCTGCAAATACAATTAATGAGAATCAAGCCAAGAAAAGACTAACAAAAGGTATGCACTTCCAGAGCACATCATTTGTAGCATTTTAATCACCACGGTGGCTATGTCAATTAGTCACTAAAGTTAAGTAGTTAAATACTTTTTTTATGTCTGTCGCCTATTTTTTTACAGATTACTTTGTTCTTTCAACTCCTCCAAAAATGACAGATGCACAGTTTGGTAGGTGATTGTGTGAAACCAGTTTTGTTTTTGATTGGGTATCACATATTTTGAAGTTTAGTATGCCATACCAGAATTGAAAGGTTACAACTTAAATTGAATGCCACAAAATATACATTTCAATTGTCTTTTATGTTAAGGTAAACTGTTAATGTTGCTTATGTTGACTAACCAAATACGTGTAAAGTAATTTTGAATTATTGACATATTAACTCTTCCCAGTGTCTAAACCCTCTAAAACCGCAGAAAGAACCCAAATGGACATCCCCTCAAGCCCTCAATCTCGATCCTTGGCGCGCAGTGGTAGCAGTAGTCCCTCTGAGTCTTTTTCTAATGGTCGAAGGTATTTAATGAAGTACAATATTGTCAGTATAGTTGAAGCACTGTAAAGCTGCCTAGTGTGAACTACAAGTCTTCCAGATGTAAGAAAATGTCACATGTTCATAATATTACTTTTTTTCTAGTAAAAATAGAAATTGCGACACAAAATGATAATTTCCACTACTTAGAATTATACTTTCCCTTCTTTATTTTTTTAAACCAGATCCTTCATCCCTGGACAAGAGAGTCTGTCCAGATCCCTTTCTCAGAAACAGCGTTGAGGTTCCTCACGGTCTTCCACTCATGGACGGAGGTATTTGATCATTCCCACTAATTGGAGAATTAGACTTCATTTGCAATAACGGTCATAGCAGTTTCCATTTAAATTGATGTATTTTTTTTTTACCATATAATTTAGCTGTAGCCGAAGGAGTCTGTTCAGGTCACTTCGCCGAAACGAAGGCAGAGTTCCCCAGAGTCCTTCTCACGGCGTCAAAATGCTTCTGAACCCACAAGGAGCAGTAAGAGGGGAGGGTGTTGTTAGGAACATATTCTGGCATATTGGATATACTGGAGCTTTTTAATCTCTGGTATCTGTCTTGGGTGTATGCTTAACATGACCGTTATTTTCTCCATCGGTGACACCCCAAGAACGACTATCGACCGAAGCCTCAGGCAGCCTCCTGAGAAGTCTATGAGAGCTGAAAGGGATCCCCCAAATGCAGCCAAGGCGATGTCGATGCATGCACACTCAAACAAATTGAGGAAGGAAGACTTCCCGATGCCTGAAAAGAGTAATGTCATTCTCTTATTTTTGCTGACAAATAATTTGTTTCAGTTGAATCAGACTCAGCAGTTCAATACGAGACTTTGCCGATAAAGATTAACAAAAGTTATGCGCGTTAAGAACACACCGTAGCATTTAATTCAGCATCGTGGCTATGTCAGTATCAGGCCAATTAGTCACTACAGTTTTGAAAGTACTTTTTTTATGACTGTTGACTATTTATAACAGCTGACTTTGTTCTTCCAACTCCTCCCAAAATGACAAATGCACATTCTGGTTAATATTGCACAACTACCAACACAATGAAAAGACATCGCAACCGGCATCCTGCAAATACAATTAATAAGAATCAAGCCAAGAAAAGACTAAAAAAAGGCATGCACTTCCAGAGCACATAATTTGTAGCATTTTAATCACCACGGTGGCTATGTCAATTAGTCACTACAGTTGCTAGTTACAAGAGTAATAATAAAAGAAAACAGCACACAGCTCCTGAGCAAAAAACACCTTTTTTTTATTTCTCGTTGAAAGGAACTTGGTAGTATATTACAGCAGAACACACATGACTGAAACAGCTGCCATTTCACTTAACACAGTACAGGAAAAAGGATGTAGTTCAATGTCATGTGTATATTATATATATTTATATCAATATAAAAAAACTATTGCTCCCAGGTGTTGTTCATGGCCTATTTTCTGCTGTGTGTAAGAACGGGAAAGAAAGTTAAATTCAACGAGGTTTGCACACTTAAAACTTAAAAGGAAGTGGGCCAGTGAATAACATTTCCCATAAGCATTTGGGATCTTTTTCTTGTTTTAATGATCATTATTATTATGATGAGAAGTAAACTTTGAACCTTTATTCCTTTGCAATACAAAAATTTGCACCCAACATGGATAAATACCGTCAAACAGCTTTTAGAATATGCAAAAGAAAAAAATCGGCGAAATAGCAGGCATGCAAAATAAACACTTTCAAAAAACACTACAGACAAAATGAGCATCATTGTTGATGCTTGCGTGTTATGGCAACTGATGGGAAACCAATCAGTGACATAAAGCGTTACAATGGGCTAACCAGGATGATTGGAAAACTCAATGTTAATGAGGGTGCTTAGTGTTAGCATGACATGATTTATACCACGCATTCTCTACAAATCTATATTATACTGAGTTCTGAACATTATTGTACTTTTCTTTAAAATTTCTTCTAAGGAATAAAATAAATCAGGAAGAAAAAAAAAGCGGGTGTGAAATATCACCCTGGTACTTTGCATCCAAGTTTAGTGTTTTCAATAAGCCACTTTAGGCAGCATTGTCTAATAAATTGAATCTATTTCCTAGACATACTTTAATATATCTCTTTTGAAAAATATTTCTATCTATACTTAGTATTTTAGAAGTAAATATCTTGCACTGTCACTTTAGATAAAGCACCTAATTGGGGGTTTTGATTTTCAAAAGCACCAATTTTTTTTTTTATTTTTTTTACAATCAGACTGAATTTTGCATCAGTCAGTAAATTCAGAATTCATGACCAATGGATCCAAACAACCAGCGAATAGCCACAGATTCGTTCCTTGGGCTATAGAACCAGCCTAGCCTCATTAACTTTTGATAATCCAACTCTGACATTAAGACTAGTGCTACAGATTTTAGCTCAGCGTGGGGGGAGGAGGGTGTGCGTATGAATGGATGCACGTGTTACCTGGTAGGACAGGACGGGGGTCATTCTTGGGCCTGCAATCCACACAAGACATTAGATTGCCAGAGTCTGGACTGGTAGCAGTCATCAGTGGCAAACCAGCTATACAGATACAAAAAACCCTTGAAGATGACTTGCGATCATCAGTCAGTGTAGGCAATGCTAATGCAACCTTATAACATTTCATTTAAAATGTATGGTCTTTTAAACACACATAGGCATTCACCGTACAGAACACATTTCAGCTGCTGGAGCAGAGGAGGCAGCCCCATGATGCGCTTGCTGGTGTACCTATCCCGACAGGATCAGGCAGCGCACAGACTCCAAATAATTGGTGTGCTTTTAATCAGATCCTCTGAGACCTTGGTGGACCAAGGCCCTGCCCCTGATGCCCGCTACAGCAGAGAACGTTGATCTGATGACCTTTTTACAGTGGGGACTTTTTTTCTATAATAATATTTGCCTATTGGGACATACAACACATACAAATGGGGAAGAGGTGGGAGCACTTTCTGCACACCTCATGGTTTGGATACTTCAAACCTTTCCTTGTTAAAGTATCGATCACAGGTCAGATTGGGGAGAGCTCCAGCCATAGCAAATCCATGAAACCTACTGGGACTATAGTAAACAACAGCTGTATCTGGAGCACTGTCAAACTGAATACGCTGGGCTACATTTATGAGGTTATCAAATGGATAATATTTATTTTTCTTCAAAGGGAATCCCATACAGGAGCACACTACCGCAGTCTGCACTCAGTTACCTATAACACCATCTACAACTTTAGAACACGATGCTCTTATATAGACAATAATTTCTCAGTCAAATATAGGCCTACTATTTCTGTTTTTTTATCCATTGTTTTACCATTTCAAGTTCAATTTATCATGCACAATATAGCCCGCCTCGCTTTTTATCCTCTATCTCCGGGTTTTGCATCATGTTGTCAGCTTGAAAACATGCAGAGATCTGGATCAATCTTCGTCCACGTCGTCCCCTTCAGACTCCTCTCCTGCTCTCCTCTCGTACAATTTATCCCGGTGCCTCTCCTGGATTTCTTTCATCTCCTCGGCATAGCGGCTGAAGGCGCTACCAAACTTGCTCCATGCTTTGTATGGGATGGTAATAGAGTTTCTGTAACTGGGCTTAACTTCGCTCACCCTCAAAAAAACTCCGTACTTGTTAGATCCCACGTCAAAGAAGAACCGCTTGGAGTCCACCATGATCGAGGTGCCCTCCGGAAGCTCGCTGTAACCACCGGCCCCTCCGCCACCGGTCAACTCCTCGTCATCTCCTCCGTAATCATCTATCAACTTGGCCAGGGCGTCACGGAACTCTATTAGACCCTGGGCAGGGAGGGCGATGGTCTGTCCGGCCTGCATGCCTCCTCCGGGGATACCACCTCCCCCAACTCCAAAGCCAGGCCCACGGTTGACGGTTTGTCGGATCCGGAGAAACCTCCCCCTCTGGTTCTCCTTCAGATCGAGGTAGTATTTTCTGTTCTCTCGAACCAGGAACTCGCTTTTCAAGGCCCGCCTAGGCCCAGTGTCTTCCCCACCGGAGGATTGAGCTATTTGCTCCGGGCTGCTAGGCCCAAGTTGGGCGTAGTGCTCTATAAAATCCCCAAGGTAGTCGCGAAACTCTGCCGCAACTGACATGGATAGGGTCAGTCGACTTTTGGAGCCCCCAGCGCCCACCTCGGCGATTTTGATAAACCGGCCTTTGGCATTTTGCTTAACATCCAAGTAAAAGCGTTTATTCTGAATGTCCAACCTTTTAGAAGCCAGCTCCTGGGTCTCCGGTTCCCGCTGGTAGTGCTGAAACCCGCCGCCTACACCCCCTCCACCACCACCACCACTACTACCGCCGCGCTCACTGCCACTGTCGCCATCCGCCATCTTCGCCACCAGCAGCCAGTTCTCTGCGTATCTCTGACCCCCCCCTTGCTCGCCAAGCTCACGGAGGAACCGGACACTTGCATCTGGACAGCAATTGGCTGCTACGCGTGTCTATCAAAACATCAGATCACAAACGACTGTTTTAATTGGTGGGTTCGCCTGTCTTCCAAGGGGACGTAACCGCCCATTCGATGATATTCGAGCCTACTATCCGTAATCTTTGCATTGACAGTGAATGTGTAACCACGTAAAAGTTGAACTGTAGCTTCCATCAGGGCTTCTATAATGATGTAACATCATTTAATAATGGGAGTTAAATGAAACTTGAAATCAAAGCTTCAGAACTGTTCACTTAGACTTAAAACCTCTTAATAACGTGTTTCGTCAATGTTTCAGACTCTGGGAGGATGCCCCAGGAACGACACTTTACTCAAACTGTATCATTGAAAGTCCCGCCCACATGTAGTGTCGTGCGCAAAGGGGCAAGAGCTTCTTGGGTGGGGGATGGGTAGAGACTGTATGGCATGCGCCGATTGGCCAAAACCAAGATTCGAAGTAACAACAGAGATTCTGATTGGTTCTTCTGACACCCGCGAGGGGTTGCAAGCGAAGATTTGCGAAAGGGTTTATTGTTTCTTCCTTTCGGGAGCCGAAATTATTTCATAACAGTTCTACAATCAAATAAGGCGAAAAATGGTAATGTTTTAAGATTTATTTATTGATGAATGCATGCAGGTTTTTGTCTTTCTAGTTGTGTAATTTGAAGGTTTCTGAAACGCCATTTAACAAGAGAACTGTGCAAGGTATGACTTGGACGGCTGTTTAAAAGATTGCCAAGCGCTAACTGTAGGCTAACGCCGCCACAATAATGTTATCCTGAGTAATTTAAGATAAAGACTGTGTTTAAGATAACCATATAGACAGTTCCTATTTGCATTCTGCCAACATGCCACAGTGATTTTAATGCGTTTATAAAATACCCGCCACTTTAGTCGCGGTTTTCCCCCCAAACGGGACGAGCTAACATTAGCCGCTATAGCTGCACACTGTTCCATAGTAGAGCGCTAGGTGCAAAGTATTGTATGTTGTATGCACTCTTTAGTTGGTTTCAAAAAGTCCACGCCAGGTACACGGTGCAACGCGTCTTTCTGTGACAAATTTGCTTCCCTGGACAGGTTTAAAAGGCGCAGCACGTTTAGAATGTAACGTAGGGCTGGTTGTAGACATGGATCTTATGTTACATAACTAATATGTCATGCATTTTTAAGAACAATATCTACCTGGATATGTGCCCTTTATCTTGTTTACAAACTTCGTGTTTCTAGAATGTGCCGGTGTGATCTTGTGTATTGCCATAGTCTGCGACCCAACAAACATTCGATTGGCGGGAAAATTGTTGCACCGAGTGGCTATTTTTTTTGTGCCATGCACACCCGTGCGTCTGTTGATCTTCTAACGCTCTATATCTCATTAAGTTTTGTTCCTTGTTGGCCTCTGGAGTATTTTCTATTGTGTTGACTTTTAAGTGAGGCTACTGTGCTAGGATATTCAGCTGTTGTCATTGTGACAATGACAGTGGGGCCCAATCGTCTTTTATTTATCCAAACGCCATGACTTTCCACAAAGTTCCACCTTTTATAATGCTGTGCCCCGTTTCCAAACAGGCTGGGGGCAAGGCCGGAAAAGACAGTGGCAAAGCGAAAGCAAAGGCGGTATCTCGCTCCCAGAGGGCTGGGCTGCAGGTATTGCCACAATTGATCTTGCTTGAATTTGTGAGGACAGATTTCAAATCCTCTAGTTTACTATTTCTCCTGTGATTGTCTTGTCAGTTTCCAGTGGGACGTATCCACAGGCACTTGAAGACCCGCACAACCAGCCATGGTCGTGTGGGAGCCACAGCAGCCGTCTACAGTGCAGCTATCCTCGAGTACCTCACTGCTGAAGTAAATAGCAGCCCCATGTCTTACAAGCATACAACTCGCAAAACTATTCTGTTCTCCAACCCGCTCTGTGCACACCGAGGGACCCGGAACCCAACTCATTTATGTTCCTCATTGATGTGCAGGTGCTGGAGTTGGCAGGAAACGCCTCTAAAGATCTCAAGGTGAAGCGTATCACCCCCCGTCACTTGCAGCTCGCCATCCGTGGTGATGAGGAGTTGGACTCTCTCATCAAGGCAACGATCGCAGGAGGCGGTGAGTTCCCCGAGCCTTGGTGGTATTACTATGAGCTCGAATTTGTGCATATGTTAGTCATCAATTGTGTGTTGTTTTTTTGGGGTTTATTGTGTCTCACGAGACCTCAGGGCTATACTTAAAATGGTGGACTTATGTGTATTGCAGTGTTTATATTGGCCGTACTGGGGATAATGGAAATGCATGCGAGCTTGAGAAACAAGCGTTGATGGGACTTTCTGTGCTTGGTGTTTTTCAGGTGTGATCCCTCACATCCACAAGTCCCTCATTGGAAAGAAGGGTCAGCAGAAGACTGCATAGATGCAGTGTTTTAGCTGAAATGTTGGTGCTTGGGTTGGACCAGATATTTTGTTTTCATTTTTCCTTTTTTTTTATTAATATTATAGCTAAAGAAGAGTGATTTTTAGAATTTGTTATTGTAATATTCTCCCCCATAATCATGGAAAAAGCCCACATTAGAAGGAAGAGGGAGGGATGCTTATTGTTACTGTAGAACGTCTGACTGGGGAGTTCTTCATTTGTTAATTGTAATTTGTTTGATTGGCCTGGGATTCTGTAATGTTTTATACAAAAAAATGGACTTGTTAAACCATTTTTATACAAAAAACCAACCTGTGTTGTGGTCATTTCCTTGGAACATCTCGCATGATTTTAGACGTCTAACCCGTACCCCCTTTCTCATAAATCAATTATTATGAGACTATTGAACCAGGTTAAAAAAAAAAGACACTAAATTCTTTGCACAGCAAATTGTGTCTTTATCTTGTGAACATATGATACACCAGCAGGTGGTAGTGAGGTTCATGTTTTTATTCAAAATAGGCTGAATCAATCTACCGTAGTTGAGTGTCTGCCTGTAAACAAGTGAAAAATAAGGGACCATGTTCTATGCTATATTCTTGGCCAAAAAAAATTCCTCGAGCTAGTACATTGCTTAAAAACGTAATTACTCAATAACTGATGTTTGCATATGTACCTCATCTGTTCCCCGCATTGCCTGATGGTGGCAGACAGGCTTTGAATTTCACATTTATAAAATGATTCTTAATTATAAAAAAATGTTTATATTAAATAAACCAAGACTTTTCAAGATTTGAACCAAATTCTCATTGACGTTATGTATTGCTGCGTTGTTGCCACTGAACAGAACTTAAATTTTTCCGCATAAGTAAATGCAATCAAATATATAATGTATGCTAGCAGTATCATGCCTATATTTTAACATTTCTACTATTGCATCTACTTTTCAGTGGCCTAAAAAATTAACCCATTAGGCCTACATGTATTTTATGCAAACGGCTTTTTCATATCTTAAACAGTACACCAGTTTAAGATATGTAAAGTATTACGTTTTGGAACATAGAACAATGACCGTATGAGGTTCTCAAGCTATAGAATGAAAAGTACAAGAACCACAGTTCTTCTTTCCAATCTTGACAAAAGCAGACATGAAGTGCAATGCTCACTTGTAACTAACCATAACATAAACATTAGTTCGAAATTGGTACCCAACTTTTAGTTCACAAATACAGTAGTGTTTTCATGTAGTGCAACAATGACTAGAGAAGTAAACAGGCAAGGGGTCGACGAAAAGTCAGGTAACGATTGAGGTTTTGGAACCCGTCTGACTGTAAAGAAGATTTCTCCGTAACGATTAGTTATTGCATGACACAACGCACTCAGAGGAGGAGCCGGGCAGCGAGAAGAGGATGAAAGAATTGGATGCCTCACATCTTCAAAGGGGAAGGATATCATTTGTGTTTATGCATACATCTCACTCTCCCTGTTGCCGTCACCTTGGCGCAGGTGGGTGGATGACAAGAAGAGGCTAGGTCCTCAGTTCCATTATGTGGGCAGTTGATGCCTCTGATGTGGCAAATTGAATCTATCTTAATGTGGAATCATAGAGGTGTTTGTCAGACCTCTGAGGCTAACTGCATTTGTGCCGTGAAACACAAAGCAAATAGACTCCTTTTGATGACATCATTCAGTATGTTGTAATGTGATTGAGAGAGTAGACAATAATTCCTTGCGGGAAATTACTTATACTGTATTCTTTAAGGTAGTCCTCGACGGTTACAAAAGGAAGAATAACTTATTGTTAGAGTTCTGTAACTGAGTGCTCGAGGAAGAAAGGTGCAATTTACTGTAGTTTAGATTATAATTATATATTTTTTATATTGCCTTCATTACTTGTAGGCATTCTAGCTCTAATTTAAGTCCATAGTTGTTAGTAATGATGGAAATGATACATTGTTTAGTTGAAAAACATTTATTAACATCTTAGAAAACATACATCGATTTATTTACACATGATTTCAAGCAAATGTAAAAAAGTGCCTAACTAATTAGCTAGTATTATTTTCACGCTGTCTAAAAATAGAAAAAAACATCAGCGAAGTAGTTAAACATAAAGTCAACATAGCATGAAAAATATTGATGTCACGCATAACTCTACAGTTAAGGTAATAACTTAAAAAGCTGGTTTAGTTTTCAACTATTGTATTTATCATAATGTTCACAGAGGTTGGTGTTTTATGTGGCATCAAGCTTATACCAGAGCAAATAGTATAACCTCAATTCAACAAGTCACCATTTCAACAATGTTAAATCAGTGCATCTTACAGTCCTCTTTCTGTCCATGGTCTTTTTCGGTTTCCTAAATGTTCACATTATGACAATATTTATTATTTTTGGATCAGAAAAAAAGCATCCTAATTTCAGACGATCGAAGCAATTCATTGAAAACACATACATAGTTATTAATCCATCTTTCTGAATTGAACAACCTCTCTTCAGAGACAATGTTGCCATCAGTTGTTCTGTTGGTCTTTCGTCCATTCTCTGTTAACCTACCACCTCTTATAGACCCAGTGTGCTGTGGCTCAGTATAACATCTGCTTGCCGGCCCTCACCCCTGCGTTCAACATTGTCTAGGGAAGATTGCATTCACCGCGCAACATTCTGGGAAAGATTGGTCAGCACCAGGAGAAGGACCTCCCTACCATGCCGAAGAACACCCTGTTGGGCTTCCTGAAGTAGTGACAGAGCTTCCTGAAGGCCTGCTCGCTGAGCGGTGCATGTGGCCTGCCTTTGGACTCATCCAGGCACTTGTCGTGACCCGCGGACAGCAGGCAGTAGAACCCCTTGGTGCTGTTGTAGTAGAAGTTGCTGGGGCTGATTCTGGCCGGAAGGCCCAGGAACCGCTCTGCCTTCTGTAGCTCGGGGTAGGGGTCTCGGATCAGCGCGTCCCCGTCCACGATGTGGATCTGTTCCCTGGGGAACACCTCGAGCCAGCGGGCCAGGTGCTGGTGGTACAGGCTCCTCTGCAGTGCTTTGTACTCTGGGTTGATGTCTCCTTGGTGGAGCAGCATCTCCTCCAGGGCCTGGTAGGGCTTGTGGCGCTCCAGGCGGTTGTGGCGGACCTGGGTGTAGTCGGAGACCAGCCTCTCGGCGGGGTCGCGGACGATGAGCAGCAGGCGCACCGCCGGGTTCATGTCCCAAACCCGCGCTGGGACCTGGGTCGAGGCGAAGTAGCCCGGGGTCTTCTCCACTGTAAGCTGGCCCGCCTGGGTGAAGGGCATCTGGGCACGGTACCAGTCCAGCCCCTGCTGGTAATGCTCTTCCACGTTGAAGTAATGCACCTAGCAAAATCGATTGAGAAAGAAATGGGCTGTTTATGAAAAACATTTTGTCCATTGGGAGTGCTGATGTTGTACAATTAAACAGGAGGAATGGGCATTTTGAACCCACATTTAGAAGACCTCGTTTTGTGGTAAATATTATAAGCTCATATTTATATTTGACCGACCAGGTTGGAGACACTGTGAGATTGTCAAGTTACATTGTCTGGCCTGGCAGCATGTGAAAGCTTTAAGTAAAACGTTCACATACCTGATTGTGTAGATACTACTACCCTGGTCACTTATTGTACTGAACTGTTATACAAGTTTCTAAGTAAAAGCCAACATCATGGACGTTCCGTTACCTCAGCCTTCGCCACGTCCACATCTGGGTGCAGGTTCAGCATCTCCAACAAAGCTCTGGTGCCGCCCTTACGCACGCCGATGATTATAGCGCCCGGCAGGCGCTGCTGGGTGTGGTTGGAGGAAGAGGAGGATGACGAGGAAGATGACGATGATGACGATGATTTAAAAGAAAAAAGTGATGTCATGAAGTTGGTGGATCTGGAACCACCGTTGCGTAGCTCCCGCAAGCACAGACACAGCTGAGTCTCCAGCAGGAGAAACAGCAGCGCAAAGACCACAGTCCAGAACATGGTGACCTCGGGGTCAAAGAACACACACACACACACACAAGCACAGCCTCACACTGCGTGGGGTGTGGGTGGGTCTTATGCAGTGGGGGGCAAACCGTTGGTCCTGCTTGTTAACTGACAGCAGGGGGCGACAGAACAAAGGTCCTCGGGCTGCGAGCCTGCAGGAAATGGAAACAAAACAAGGCACATATATTAAAGGTGGGGTATGGGATTTGCGAAACGCCAGCAGATTTTGAAAATACACAACTCGAATGGTCCTACCCCCTCTCCTTCAACGCCGACTCTGACTCCACCCATTCCAAGTACATGGACGCGCAATCATGCTAGCTAGGTTGGAGTTTAGGGTTGTCTTCTAGTGCTAGGTCCAAATGTGGATTAGCTAGTTAGCTAGCTCCATTAGCTACCGCAGGATAACAACAAACAGAAGCTTGCTCTGGGTCACGAGCTTTGAGTACGTGCACGAAGGGGTCACGCGCGGGGAGCGGGGGAGGGGGAGTGCAGTACGACCGTTTGATTGACGTACTTACTGTCCAATGCCATTCGGTGGTTCTGGAAATCATTGGCTGGAGTTTTTCGAGCACTGCCCGTTCCACAGATGATTGACTTGTTTAATTTTCATGTCAGTACTTCTAACTCAGTGGCTGTAGTGGGTTATGATAAGGATTTCAAGTAATTTTGCAAAAATGGCCAAAAAAGAGTATTCCATACCCAACCTTTAACTGCTTTCATTTATTTGATGACCAAATCCCAAAATAACGACATTCTTTCTGTGCTGCTGATTTAGTGTTATTTTTTTCATAGGTATTATGTAGAAATTGTATTATCAACTCCACGGTAAATATATTTAGAATTCCTAAATAGAGTCCACATTGGAAGGTTCACTTAAGCCGTACTGGATGAAGGAGATCATAGTCGTTCATCATGAGCAACGTTCATGAACACAATAACCACACTGTTAATAATTTTTCATTTCCTCAGTGGAAGGAAGGATGTCAACATTACTCATGTCTGGAATGTAGTGCAAAGTTAAGCACTGCTGCTTTTCCACATGCCTGCTCTGCAAATTCTTTGACCGTTTAAATGTATTCAGACCGAGCCATGACCAAGTCCATGCTGAACGCGTTCGGAGGCCCATAGCCCTCCGATATAGGGCAGTGGTTATGATTATGGCCCTAAGGAATTTAAAATATTCATCGACATCTGAACCAGGGAGGAGTACTTAAAAAAAATTGTTTCACCATTCCCGAATGGGCCCCGTAATCCCCCCCCCCCCAATATGCGGCATGCGAAAATATTTTGTATTTAACATTTATAAAGCTGCAATATAAAGGTTTGAGCATATTACTCTGCCTAGCATACGCATCATATTTCTGATCTTCAACTTGTGATTAGCATATTTGTTTTGCTGCTTCATTCTTTAGCTTGTTTACACGATTGTGTTTTGGGTATTAGCTCAATATTAGTAGGGGGGAATTGATGATGTATTGTCGTAAGGTCAGCCTCTGAACCCTGAAGCCTGTGTACAGGTAAACACTTCTGGTCCAGTCTGACAGATGAGGAAACGTTCCTGGGTCTTGTCTTCACTCCTCTTTATGTCCCGATGTCATACATGAACCATATGGAAAATACATAAACAATGTTGTTTTGGTTACAGGTAATGCAAGTCAAAATGTTTTTACCATTGCATGATAGGCCTTACAATGTTGCCTCCACAAAATGTATGATGTATCTTTATGTTTTTTGATGGATTGTGTGCACTAAACTATTCCAAAGCTATTAGTGCCGATAACATGTTCATACTGCATTCCCTTTTAGTGAGTAAGGCGATACGTTACAGTAGAACCTTTTGGCGAACGTTTTCCATCAAGATTACCCATATCTTTACAAAAGCAATAGTCAACATGTGTAAAGTCCCCACAGTTCATTAAGGTTAAACTCGGGATTACACAGAAGGAGGTATTGTGCTACGATATCCTGCTGTTGTTGTTGTTGATATTGTTCTGAGATGTTGCCTTGACACAGCCCACTTATTAATTAGTGTAGCCATGTTGTTCCGGGTCAGGGGAGGAACTTGTCTAGCAGGGTTCCTGTGGCGAGGAACTAATTGCACCCTCAGGGAGTGAGTAAGAAACCCGGACCTGCAGGGCTCTGGCGGTCACAATGTCCTCTGGTGCTCACATGGTCCTCATTTGGTGACCATGCCCTGTTAAGACTGTAGGGAGTGACCGAATGGCCGCAGCTGACGATGTTGCATGCACAGCACACCACCTAAGCATCTGTGTCCGTTTAGTCTTTTCCAAAACTGTATAGGTGGATGGAAATGTCTGTCTCTTTGCTTCCTTGGATTTAAACATGTGGCGGCTGTGTTATAGAGATATGGTGGCTGTGGTTGGTGGTGGTTTGGAAATGGGGCTCGGGCAGTTCTTCGGCAAACGGCTGAATTCTCAATTCACATAAATGTAATTACCTGAAAACGTGTGTTGGAGTTGGGGGCGATGTTGGTGATAGTATAGTGGGATATTTTCCCTTCCTATTTGTCGATTTTCTTTTGCAGCACACGAAAGTCAGTCAGTTGATGTTACATTCGCCAAAAGGGCTGTGTGTTTTCTGTCGTATGTATGTTTTGACAAACGTTAGTGGGTTCAGTATTCCCGGGCTGCAGCGCGTTGCGCCGCGATGCTCCCCTGCTGTCGTGCTTCCTACTCTTCTCCCAGCTCCCCCGTGACCCGTCTGCATCTCACCTCTTCCTCTGTTCCACCTCGCCTTCTTCATCCATGACGTCTGTGTGTGTCTGTGTCAGCTCCCGTTAGTAATGTATGTACATGGTGGCGGTGCAGCCTGTATATTATACTCATTAATAAAAACACTACTGTTGTGCAGATTTTACAACAAACGCGGCTCCAATGCTAATGAGCTCGCCCCGCAGGCAACCTCTCAGCTCCTCATGAGTTCATAACAAGCTCACTTCTTTCCATCAAATATTCTTATTCAGGAAACAAATTAGAGAATTTTGTATCCATCTAAACTTGGAAGTGGAATGGAAAGATATACCTATTGGTTTGTGATGGACGGCCCCCTACATTCACAAATGTCACGACAGTCAGATCGCATTATTGAAACTCGTAGGGTGAGCTTCTCCTGCCAATAGAGGGCTTTACTAACCCTCTAATGTGAATAAATTAAAATAAATGAAACCACAGTCTCAATTCTCAAGTCATCCCTTCTTTCCGAAAGAGAAGGATCTTCTTCTGTATGTTTTCTCAGTCTCTTTTCCCCATCTCTTTTCCCAATTTCTCTCCCGCAATCTTCCTCCTTACTTCCTCCCTTCCTCCTCCCCTCTCTTCCCCTTCCCCTTCCCCACTCGTTCCAGAATAAGGGAATTTGAGAATTAACAATGCAACCCCCCCCATCCCTTCACCATACAGCATCCTTCCCCCCAACAAGCACCACGCAGGGCCAAACCCACGGGTGCTCCACCCCACCGCCGCATCCTCTTCAGTTCCTCCCAGATCTGGGTCAATCGCATCAAACGCTGGGGCAGCTTTCACCCCCACTGTGGTGCGTCTGGCTCTGTATATGCGTATGTGTGTGTGGAGCCCAGATAACAAGCAAGAGTGTGTATGTGTGTGTGTTTGTGTGTGTGTATTTGTGTGTGCGTGTGTGTGTGTGTATTTGTGTCTGTGTGTGTGTGTGCGGGTGTGCACATTAATTGTGTGTGTGTGTGTGTGTGTGTTTTTGTGTGTGTGTGTTTTTGTGTGTGTGTGTGTGTGTGTGTGTGTGTGTGTGTGTGTGTGTGTGTGTGTGTGTGTTTATCTGGTTGTGTGTTAGTATTTGCTTGGCAGTGCCCAATGTATGCCATTTTTATTTGGAAAGGCACCATAAAGAGTATTCTTGTCTGTCTGTCCGTCTGTCTGTGTGCCTGTCGACCTGTCTGTCTGACTGAAGGTCAAAATGTCCCATGCACTATTACCACCATTTTTTTAACATCAATTGGCTCTAAGGAAGTACAGGGTTCCAGCATTCATCAAAAGTCATCGCTCTCTGTCCCACTCACCCTCACACACACAAATTAGGACCCCGCACGTGTGTTCATTAAGTAGGACGTCGGTGTATGGATGTACTCACACACACAAGCGTATGTTTGCTTGCATGTGTGTGTGTGAGCTCTACGATGGACACGTGTCTTCATATGAATCCAGAATGAGAATGAGGACATGAGGAAAGATGGGGACGGGGGTGGGAGGGGGTGGGGGAGTTGTTGGGTAGTTGTGTCTATTCATTATTGGCACGGGCCAGTGAGCGACAATATCATGTGCTGCCCCATGACCTCTGGTTGTATTGAGGTTATAATCGTCCTCAGCGCGACAACAGGCTCAGTGTACAACAACAGACTGTAATGGCAGAGAATTAAATTAAAAACGAAAAATGAAAACAAAACAACAGCAGATGGTGTCAAAATGAATGCAGGTCATTAACAGATCATGCAGAGGGAATGTAAGACGGCGGTTGAAAACGATGTGGATAAGAAAGAGAGCTCTAGGAAGAAGGATAAGAGAGAGAGAGAGAGAGAGAGAGAGAGAGAGAGAGAGAGAGAGAGAGAGAGAGAGAGAGAGAGAGAGAGAGAGAGAGAGAGAGAGAGAGAGAGAGAGAGCAGAAGGGAACAGTAGTTTAGTGAAAACACTGGAAGAGGCCCTACTGCTTGCCTGCCATAGCAACACCAG